>NC_090829.1:82756313-83059343 GCF_028021215.1 Eschrichtius robustus | reverse complement strand
TTTCCAATTGGAACATTCCAGTTGGATTTGGAAAGGAAAGGAGGAGAGAGTGGAGGCATTTGGTTGTTCGGCAGCAGTGTCCAATCACTAGCTTCATGGGTGCTGTGAAGCAGAGTGAGAAGCATCCTCTATTTAGGACAGTCTTGTCCATGGACCAGTCAGCAGCAGTGGAAACTTCCTGAATGTAGTAGCTTCTGGAGTCATAGAAGAGGCATTACTTCCCTTTGTGTGATGGTTTAGTGATAGGTTTTTGGGGGGTTCTTCCTGCAAACCCAGTCTGAAACCTATTTCTTCAATGCACCCATGGATTTTCTAAGGCTTTATTTTTCTTTGATAAAGTCCTTTCTGTTTAAAAAAGCTAGAGTGGGTTCTCTTCTCTGCAGCTGATTTTTGACCAATACAATAAAATTTTAAAAAGCTTATATTCAGATTAAAATTATTAATCCATTCATTTTAACTCTTCCCCTTCTGTTTCTAGCATCTTGCACTTTGGCGAAGAAGTGGGTCTTTCTATTCAAATTGGTTGGCCTAATTGGGGAATCAATTTGGAACAGTCTCCTAGGACTAGGTGAAGCAGTATAATCTGGTCATTTAATTAACGTACAAAGTTTTCAGTTATGTAATACTTCAGTCCTCCCCTCCCGCCCACTTTAATTTTTACTTATTTTCTGAAGGTCCTTATTTAAGATCAAAGCTCATGAAAGTTTAAAAAAAAAAAAAAAGATGTTGCACAAGAATATTTAATGAGCTGGAAAAATGTTCTTGATATATTATTCCTTATAAAAAGCAGACTATCAAATATATAATCAAGATTACATTTTTATACAAAATATTTATATAATTATCAAAAGAGACTGAAAGCTACACCAAAATATTGTTAATAGTGGTTATCATTAGCTGGTGGCACTGCAAATGGTTTTAATTGGCCCATTTTGCCCTAGTAATAATGCTTTGTCCTTCTCTCACAAAAATGTTGCTGATAAAAGATGATTCAATGTTTTAAGCCATCTTTAGTGTAGTAGTCACAGATGTGCTTAATCCATTTTATATTCAGTATGAAATGATTGTATGGAAGCATCTTAAGCTATGATCACCAGGACAAGGTATAATGATGTTACCTGGCAAGAGACAAAGCACTAAAAAATGGGAGATCCATTTTCAGTTTAGACATGAACAGGAAGAGTCCACCAAAAAGGCTTGAAAAATCCTCTCCCTTCAGAAAAATTCTGAATACAGAACGCAATCATCACTAAGAACTGGAAAAAAAAGCCTTAGACTCCATAGATTAGAGAATGGGGCAGAAGCTATACATGACTTCTCTGTGTCAATGAACTTGTACAATCCATTACTAAAGAACTCACTTGGAAAAGTGATTAATACAAGGTTTAAATTTTGTATGGAAGCGTGAGGGAAGACACAAACATCTTAGTCCAGCAATGGACTTCCTGGGATTCTGCACTTGGATGCTATCAAAGAACACACAAATGAGGATGCAGGTCAAGCAAAAGGAAATTCTCATGTCTAATCTGGTTGTCAATTGTATTTGTTTCTGAGAGAAAACTGGACAGGACCAGAGTCCAAGGCTTTTCTTTCTCTGATGTTGTATATACAATTTTAGAGTAAATAGTGTTTAAAATTATTCTAACAGTAATTCTCAACAAATTATTTAGATATTTTCATGTGCTCTCTCAATGAATGTCTTAGCATTTTAAACATAAAAATAACTAGAATTATTAGTCTTTTTCTATTAGAGTCAAAAATTCTGGTGTTGTCTCATTTACAAAGCAAAAAAAAAAAAAAAATTCTGGTGTTCAAACTGAGCAAAATGAGGCAAGGAGTAACTATTCCAAATGCTGATACAAGAAGGGTTATTTTTGTCTAGGTGTGTTGTATATTACAAGTGCATTAATTCAAGCACATTGTCCTTCTTGGTACTCTGTAACCAATTAAAGTTTATTCTGAGGCAATAGGTCAAGAGGAGACAGAGGGATATTAACAATGGAAATTAACATACAAAGGAACTGAAATATTGAACGAAATTTATAAATTTCACACTCTTTCTAACCTGTTAGTCGGGTATAGTTTTGTCACATGAAGTAGAGGTTGCCCTAAAAACTAAAAACAATCCAATAATATAGACAGAAAAGGTCTGAGAAGAAGTAGAACAATATTTCTCATCTATTACTAGAGTCTGACTTTTCAGTGGAAAAGTGATAGGTTTTGGTAGAAAATGTGGAAGGTTTCAAAACTTTGCGGGATTATGGCTTTGTATATACATGTGGGGTTTTGTGGGGGGGGGGGATTTTTCCAGAAGAAAGACTTTGGAACTTTCTGAGACTTTAGGGGCATCTCCTCCTAGGATTGCTTTTTCTTAGAAGTCCCTTTTGACTCTTTAGAATTGGAGGGCACAGGAGGATCCTGGAAAAGAAACTAGGAGTTGGCTGCCCATAAAAGAAATTTATTTCTTTTCTATTTAGGTTATGCAGTGCAAGTTATGAGGGTAAAAAAGAAGCAGGGATTCAAGGTCTCTTACCTAGAAATAAAATAGAGCAAATAATTGAAACTTCCCTCAAATGATATTTGTCAAAAACTTGAATAGAACTTAATAGGCATAGAAGGTTGAAAAGTCCCCTAGAGAGCTGCTCAAATCTAGCTTCTCAGTTATAGGCCCGTATGTGTCGCCAAGCATCACTAAAAACTAAGTGGCTTTCTCCTTCTGGTCCCTGACCATGCTTTCAGAATGTGAGCGTCATTCCCCCATGGGATCCTATCCATCTTCCATGTTTAATATGCCCTGGGTTACATCTACCTCTCTTGTTTCAACTGGGGTTGGGTCAAGCCAAACAAAAACACTGGGCATGGTGTCAATCAGTAAGACTGGATTTTAAAATATAAATGACTCAAATTTTTAGAGAAATATTTTATCACTTTACTTCAATAACTGAAATTAATGAGACCATAAATAATTCATAATAAATAAACAAATAATTCCTCTCGTTAGCCCCCAATATCACTACCTTGAGAGTAAGGCTTCTCCAAGTTTTGACTTGAGAATGTCTATATATTTCCTCATACTGTCCTATCACTCAGTCTCCTATGCTCTCATTCACTCCCTCCTGTTCACTCAAGCTTTACTGCTTAACCCTCCCTTCTATTCATTGCCACTTCCTTCCTCGTACTCAGCCTCACCCACCCTTAGTCCCAGCTAGCAGACTACAGCCTTCCAAGTGAAACTTTTCTGAAGATGACTTCTGCCTCAGTCCCGAGTTATCTGGACTGGTTCCAGCCTTGAGGGTGGCAGCCAAATCAAGTGTTTCTCCAAACAAGGAGTGATAACAATCGAGACTGATTTGGGTAGAAACAAGGACCGAAAAGGCAATGAGAATGCAGTATAGAAACTACTTGTTGAGCATGAGGCCAGCCTCCAATGAATGACAGAAAAATGTGATGAGAAAAATAATATTCCCTTAATAAGTTATGGAGGAGTCATCCCCAGACAGATAATGTAATAAAATATGCAGAAGAAGAGAAGCATCAGAAGAGGAGGAGTAGACTAGATAGAGGGTGAGCATGAGAGTACCTGCCATGCTTGTGTTATCTGAGGATTCAGATCAGGAAGAAAGGCGGATAAAGTCCTTGTCACAAGTTTCTGGGGGCATTAACAAGTATAGATTCAAGTAGTGCAACGTGAGTGATGGGGAAGACTGGCCTGAGTAATTGCAGCTTACTGAGGTAGTGATCACTTGCCAACTACTAGGGATACTCACATCTCCTCATTTAATCCTCAAAGCATCCCAACAAAGCAGATGCTCTAACTAGCTGCATTTTATAGAGGGGAACCCTAAGGTTTAAAGAGCTTAAATAACTACTGTGAGCACCCTGTAATTGGTGGAAATGGGACTTAAACCCAGGCTGTCTGACTCTGGAGCCCATACTTTTAGCCATTACCATGGTACACCTAGTAGCGGTGCTCGTGCTAAGTGAATCTGAGTTAGAATAAAAATAGCTGAGGGAAGAGCAGCACAATCTGAGCAGCAGAAACAGTACCAGAAGTGGTTAGTACTGACTGTTTTCTCTGGATTTCTGATCACTGTTGAATAGTTCCTTGAGCACGAGGCCAATCTCAAATGACTGACAGAAAAGCACAGTGAGAAAAATAATATTCCCTTAATAAGATACGGAGGAGCCATCCCCAGACAGATAACGTAATAAAATGTTTATTGTCCCTTTTTTCCACACACCTCAGTGGCTCAAAAAAATGGATTGATTTTATTACTGTCTTAAATGAGATATTACATTTTGGTTGTTTTTAATTAGTTCATTAAGATGATTTTTAAATTGTGCTTGTATGCTTCTCAATCACACAGAAAAGAATAAAAACTGGAAATGGTTCAGATGGAAAAAAATGTCAGAATGGACTACTCACCCAGCATGGCCTTTCAGCTGCCTATGTGCTTGACATTATCTTTATGGACTATATCACAGCTGTGGATACATCACTGAATTTCTAAAACTATCTTAAGTGTGAACTATCTCTTTCCCTTCCTTCCCCTTTCATTTACAAAGAAAATAATGTGGTGAGTTAGTATAGGATGGAGAGAAAAGACTTGTTCTTATACCAAATTGACAAGGAGAATAAGACTGACTGGAGGATAAATGATAACGTCTTTTTTCTCAAGTGCTGTTAAGTCTGATGTGTTTTTTCCTTAATCTCTCAAATTTGCACTGTGGCTTCATTGGCAAATTCTTGTTAACAAAACTACCCAAGTGGGGAATAGGACTAACAGGAAGGAGAATTGATGGGTCTTCTTTAATTATCATCAGGATGAATAAGTATATACACAGTTCTGGAGTGATCCCTTCCTAAATTATTCTAACCATAATCAGTTAACTTAACCTTCTGGTTGAATGACATTCATTTAGTCATTCAACAAATATTAATTGTGTGACTCATAAACACAAGGTACTATAAGACTAGGAAGATGAATATGATGTAGCTTTTGTGTTAGAGGAGATAGGAGCCAGGGAGGAGACAGAAAGAAAGGCAACATAAATACAGAGAATATAAGGGAAATGTTAACTGGGAGGAATGAAGGAGAATTACAAGAAAGGACTATGACTTCAGAACATGGTATGATATGGTACAACATTATGTTGTGGGAGAAAAAGTAAGGCTTCATGGGGCAACTAATTTTTTGAACAGGACTTTGAAGAGTGGGTTGAATTTGGACATGCCTTTATGTCTAGATGTAGGGAAGAGTGAGAGCAAAAGCGTTAAGGCATGAAAGCCTTTTAGTACTTTTGAGAATCAACAGGCTATTATGTTTGGCCTGAGAATCCACTGTTTAAGGAAGAATACAGGCAAATAAGAGGTGAGGTCTGATGGGGTGAGATTACATACAGCATTTCTTGGACCTAGGACTGAAGAATTCGATAATCCACTCTCTAACTTGGCAAACAAAAGCTAAGGCAGTTCATATTACAGCAAAAGTGGCAACCTCTGAACGCTTGGTTTCCTCTACTGTCTTGCCAGGAAGTCTTCACCAGTTCAAACATTTACCCCTAAGCTTTTATTTTTCAGGAACATTTTCTAATGATGGTAATAGTGGCTATAGACTGTATCTTAGGACTTGGTTTGCATTTATTTCTACCCAGATCATTTAACTAGTTTCACCATTTGCCTCGGTATCTTTTATTATTATGAACAGGATGAATGAGTCTGTGATTCTAAAATACACAGGAGCAGTTAGTTACCAAATGGGAAGATTGTTGACCCTAGGGAACCTGGGCTAGAACATCCAAATGTCACCCTCTGGTCACTCAAAGGACAAGAGATAGTTTTATAGAACCAAACACAGAGCACCAAAACACATGGTAGATGGCTCAAGTTTGATACTTAGAATCATGGGTTATTTGAACCAGAGGGACCTCAAAGATAGTCCCAGGCAGTGGTTCATAGACTTCACTGACTCTTGTCTCTTCAAGGGGCTACTAAGGCAATGAAGAGAATCAGGAATCTATTACTAATACTTCGAAAAGCTAGTGGAAATTAAGCACTTATCTTCATATGTTCCACAGAGTCACCAAAAAAAACAACCATCTTTTGCATAATTAACTTTTTTGTCTGTGGTCTTTCCTGTTGTTTTTCACTGTTTTTAATATATATTCAATTATAAAAATCCTCAATGAAAAAAATACGGAAAAGTAAATTACCTATTGCAATTTAATAAACCAAATTTTTCCAAATAAATTACATGGAATACATAATAAAGGAAGTTACTGTGTTGAATATACCAGAGCTATATTTATTCTAACTGCCAAATTATATAAATGGAGAAACAAAGACTGAAAGAAATAGAGACAATTACCAAAGATCATAGGGCTAATTAGTGACTAAGATGGCATCAGAACCCAGATCTTATAAATGCCAAATCAGTGATCTTTCTGCAATAGCACCCTACCAGGTAGACTGTCCAAGAAGATTCCAGAGTGGAAGGCAGGAAAGACTGAGTCCAGAGACCATAGATTATAAAAGATAAGATGATCTCAGCTAATTCTTTTTGATTTATAGAGAATCCCACTCATCAAAAATGCATGAAAAAAGACATGAAATAATATATTTGATTTATCACTGCCCTCAGTCTTCAAAGTGTCTAAAGAGTTTGGTTTATGTACTTGTAATGTCTTTGCTAATGTACTATTTACTGTTCTAACATACCACTGAAACTCACATGGGAAGCAATTTTACCCATTTTGTAAATATTAAAGCTGAGGCCCAAAAGAGCTATGTGTTTTTCCAAAAGCTGTGTGAGTAGTGAGACTGGGGCTGGGACATAGGACTCCTGAACTGTATTCCCAATCTATATTCCCATTTCTTGGAAATCAATTTCATCAATTTGACTGCAAGCTGTTTTTGGAAGTGACAGGGAGCAGGTGAAGGAAGAGAGAGGGGAGACATGAGAGAAGTTTAAAGTTATGTAAGGATTTCTTATACATTGTCCTTTGCTTTGATAGCTTCCCTCCATGAACTTGAATAATCAAGAATTGCCTGTAAATCACTAACTTCCAGAGGAGCTGTGATCAATTCATTAGCAGCCAAAGATGTTGGGAACCATAACACGCCATATCAATTCTGATGAATATTAAGAGAGAAGGGTCATGTATATCCCAGTTAGTGCAGGCTCCATTGGAACTGACAATGGATGACTGTGCCCTTTATTCTTATTGTTATTCTGATTTGAATGTCATTAAGGAGAGTCTAGTTCAGGTCAATACATAGCTATGAATTCTAAATCCTGTCAATTCCAATAACAATTTTAGATAGGGATCATACTACTTATCTCTTCTAGAATAAAAATATGGATTTTCCCTTCTTATTTACTAGGCATTTGAATGCCTTTCTTTAATCTTTCTGCATCATCATCTTACATATCCATTTGTGCAACAGCTAGGCATGCCTGTTAGGGAAGGCTGAGGAATAGTTTAGACCTGGATTATCACAGTGGCTATAGGAATTGTATTCACTGCCATTAATGATAATTTTAACTTTCAGATACAGTCACACTGATATGCATTTATAACTGTTTGAAAATTGACCAGGCAACTATGGAACTGGATGATACAAAGAAAGATTAGGTGTTAGAAAGTAAGATTGCTTTGATGATATTTTCAAAATTAATATAAACAATAAGACTTTATAAAATAAAAAGTATTAAATAATTCACGTATATTTTAAGATGACATAACTTGGAATAGAAAATAAGAATACGTCTCTAAATTACATATTTTTAAAAGAAGCACAAGGCATATTTTCTATAGAAAGAAGGACTATTGACTTTTAAGATATGTCAAAATGGTAAGAATCTATGGTTTGATGTCATCAACTACAAATATAAGTTTTCTAATTATAAGCTCATAAGAAAAATAAATAACACCAACTTCAACTTACTTCTTTAAAAACCCAGTCTTTAAAAGAGTAATGAACAAATTACATGTATTTGAGTTGCTCAATACATTTCCAAATGTACAACAAACAAATACTATAGAGGCGTATTTTTGTGCTAAATACAATGTCTCAATAAAAAACTTTTCACCAACATGGGAATGTGGTATCTGTTACTGTGATGAATGTCCAGGAGTTAGGAGTTTTTAAGTGTGTATAATTATGTGTGAATTGCCATGCTGCACTTATAAGATATATTAGTTAAAATAATATATTTTGAAAAATAAGTATCTACTAAGAAGCAGTGGCCATATAAGTGAGAACAAGGTGTTTTATAACATAAGCTCCAAGAAAAAAGCTGCACTCCTTGATACTGAGCTCATCTCATAGACTAAAGGAAATCTTGACTCTCGTTTTTCATTTAAAACTTGCCAAACTGCCCCCAAACAAGTTAAGGGCTAGTGATCAGTGTCAAGGTATTATGTATTTGAACTCTATTCTCTTACCTACCCCTGCTGTTTCTTTCCAAGAAAAAGTTAAGCATTCTTGGTCTAATGTAATTTTTCTTAATGTGATTTATCTTCTTCTTGGCAAAAGCATGAAGAGACCCAAAGCAGTGCCATTAGTACACTTGAACTGGCAACACAGTTTCAGTTTTAATAATATCTACTAAGCTAGATTGTAAAACCCCACTAAAATCAAGGATGTAAAACGGTTTCTTTATTGATATCCTAATAAACAAGTTTAAGCAAAATGGGTAGTGCTTCATTGGACAAAAGTCAAGAAAATTTATAATTGAGAATGAGCTTGCTTGAAACCAGTCATAAAATATAACATGATAAATAACATCAGTTGATACATGTATTAGTGCTCCATCAATGTGAGAGATTAAGAGTTTGGGCCTGGGAGTCAGATGACCTGTGTTCAATCATATTTCCACTATTTATAAGCTATGTGACCTTGGATAAATTACATCACTTCTCCAATCCTCAATTTCCACACCTATAAACTAGGAGTAATGATCGGACCTAGATCATAGAATTGTTGAAAAAATTATATGTGATGAAATATATAAAGTACCTAGCAGAGCTTAACATTAAGTAAGCACTCCTTAAATATTACATCATTAGCAATATTCATTCATTTACACAGAGATCACAATCTAAACAAGTGAGCAGTGGAGAAATATTAAAAGTAGTTAATAGCTTAAAGTTCTGGAAATGTTAGTCATTTAGATAAGAGTTGCAAGGTTTGAAGTTGATATGTGCAAAGCCCTTTGCGACTTACCAAACACACACGGACACACACATGTGTACAAAAAAAAAATTAATCTTAAAACCCACAAATGAGAACATCAGTCTATGTAGCTTGTGTTCAGTTATTCTTGCAATCTCTGAATAACTTCCCTTGAAAATACTCTATTCCCTATGCCAGATAGTTATGGAGCTTCTCTCGAATACATAAACACCAAGGCCAAAATATACAAGAGATGCTGGGCACAGCTCAGAATGTAAGAAATTTACTTTCCAGCAGATGATACAAGTATAGTCTCCAGATGAAAGAGCTGACACTAAAAATCTGGAGCACATCTCACAAAAAAAACATATGAACACAGGCCCAGAAAGTCATTGCATGTACCTATAAATATTTTGCCTTTGGCTGTAATTCCCTCTACTTGGAAACATATTACAACTTTTAATGTGTATTCATCTGAAGTGTCCACATACCCTTACACTTTGGGGAGTTTAACTTGACTGAGAAAGAACAGTACTAATAAGAAGAATATTTAGTGATGCTTATAAATTTTAAAGACCAGATCTAAGCAACTGGGAGGTGGGTACAAAAAAGTAGCCTTTTGGATTACAGTTTCTGCATATACGAGGGTAGTTTGAGGCAAAGAGTAGTCATTTCACATAGAGAGGCAATCTGGTAGAAAGCATCAGCTATCATTCACAAAAATAAATCCCTTCTTCCGCCTAGACTGGTAGAGCATGATCTTCCTGACCTGATATTTTGTGACGGATCTCAGGGATTATGTCATCTTACTTTTGGGAGTGGGTGTGTGTGAGGGGAGTTTCTGAAAAGCATATCTTTGTTCCTTTGCAGAAATAACTCATGCTCTTGAACAAAATCAAATGTCTCCCATCTTGCTATAAAGTAAGTACTGACATAAGACAAAAAAGCAGTATCTGGAGACTCTAAATGCCTCATACTTTGATTAAAAATACTTTTGTCAATTACAGATTGATTTTGTAGCTCATTACAGTGATGGATATCAGGGCTGGCGGAGGTGGTATTTTACCACTTGACCTGAGGGTGTACTCTGTGAGGAGAAGATGGTAAAATTACAATTATTTTCCAGCACTCATCTATGTGCCTACACTGACCCAATGGGTGCCACTGGGATAACTTGAAAGCATGGCATCATGTGGAATGGCCAAGAGAATAGTACATCAGCCCCTGTAGAAGGAAAACATTTTAAACAAATATTTCTCAACAACCTGCTGAGAATCTTGCACATGATAAGTAACAATGAGGCACATCAGCTGGCTTTAGAAGTAAGTTAGAGTGTTTAGCAGAAGTTGCAGCAAGAAATATGCAAATGTTTCTGTGTGAACAACTATGCATATTAAAACTGTACATATTTCTATATAATGTATTCAGGCATGTTCATCCACACGTATAAAAACAAATGTAGTTTTCTTCCCCCTTAAACATTGGAGGTTGTTAGAAGCGGTGGGGAGATTAGAGGATATAGGTAAGAGCTGCAGAGGGAAGAAATCAATATTCAGTAGTGATTGAAAAATGAAAAAAGGAAATTCATCTCACTTTGTAATACATTCATATCATGCTCTGAAGTGCCCTGTATTTCTGGAGTCACTGTGTGGTTTCTTACTCCGTTGTCCCTGGTTTGTTCACAGGGCATCCTCTAATGATAACCTATGCATGACTACATCTCTATTATAACTACATGGCCAAAGCAGTACTATCCATGAGATACATAGCATGCAGATCTCCTATGTTGTATACCTATCACCTGTTACAAAATGATGGTGACTTAGCCTTCAATTAAAATTTTAAGACAATTGATGTTCAATATTAGGAAAGAAGATATTATATGAAACTGATATCAGCAAGATTTGGGATGAGGAAAAGAATAAAAATCATTTCAAATTGAAGATTAGGCCTAGCTACACTATGACTATAGCAATATTGCCCATACGTCTACACAATTGCTTTTTATAATAGTCTACCATGAACACCAACCTATTTATGGTCTACTTTTGTGGTCATATATCTCATTTCTGCTAGTTTAAAATTCCAATAATATGAAATGGAACTGTGGTGACAAAAAAATAATACTTCATATAATGAAATGTCAAGAAATTTAAGTTAAAGTAACATAACAAAACAGGTTTGAGGCATAAAATCTGATCTATGCTTATAATCCAAGTGGAAATGGACAGCGGAATGCCATTAGTACATCTGGATCATTTTAGAAACTGATTATGTTTGGCATCAAGGACCAGGTTTAAATCTCATTTTTCTTATCTATTTTATTACAGTGGTAGTAAAGCAATAGAAGGAAAAAGTATTTATAAAGTCTGGAAAAGATATGAGCTAGGTACCAATGCTTTTTACAAAAGCAGACAATATATCATAAAAAACAAACTTTGGGACATTCAGGGCATAAAAAACATATTTAGATATATAAAATTAACTAGAATTCTAATCGTTACAATAATGTACTTTTTGCTGGCTTATTTTTTGTGCCAAAGGGCTAAAACTGGAGTAGAAATGATGTTATACAAGTAGTCTTTGACATAAACAATCCCAGGACAAGTCCTTCTGATGAGATAGAATTTGAAAGAAAAAAATAACACCATCAGCAATAGAAAGTGCTTAGGACAGCAGGGATGGCAGCCATCTTAATGGTCCCAGACCTCTGGCTCCAAGTGGTACATAGTGTCTACTCCACAGGTAAAGATGATTTTAAGTATTACTTGCAGGCAAGAAGCAAATATCATCTAGCAGATGCCAAAAAAAATCTGTCCTAGTGTTAAACCTATGGAAGTGAAATGCTATCAGTTACTCAACTTATAGGTTGCTAAAGCCAACTGTCTATCCACCCTTTCTGCAGAGAAAGGAAAAAACATGGGTGGAGACACTAGTGATACTGCACAGTATTTGCTCTTCCATATACTGTGGCACTGCCGGACCATGTGATGATCTCATTGCCTGCTCTCTCTTCTGCTTACTACTGTTGCAACTCTATCATGCTGTTACACTCCTGTCTCCCAGGATTCAGCTTCTAAACGACTGAAAACATGGGCTCTTAAGTGCATCAGGACTTCTGAGAGGAATACGAAAGTTCCCCTGCTCACTCAGGCTTTAGACTTTGTTACAGGCCAAGTTCTTGGCCCTTTGTAGCAAGAAATCCATGAGAACACTCCAAATGGACAAATGTGAGTTGGCTTTTTTTCTCACATGGTCATAATATCAAAAAATAATCCAAGACACCAATTTGAATTCATGTCTTAGTATCCAAGAAACTTTCTGCTGCTTGCCTCTATAATAGCATTTATCATGCCACATTTATTTTCTGTTTACTGGTCTCTCTTCACTTAACTCCTGTGAAAAGAGTCTATATTTGGTTCTGTACCTGTAATACCTAATATATTACCTGCATCACAGGAGATGCACAAGAGATGCTAAATTCATGAATTAATATCTCTTTGAATGGCAATCCCTAACTTTCTTACCACCTAAGAATCCCCATAATCAGTTAAATCAGGAATTTAAATCTTTTATTTAAAGCATATATATTTTTTAATTTTAGATTTTCAAGACATCTTAAGAGATCTAATATAAAGAATAATTAGGGATAATAGAAGTTTAAAGCATATAGAAAGGATATTGATGTTGTTGATAATGATGATAATGAGAATATGAAGGTAGTGGGTGTAATTACGTAAAGTGGTACATGATAGCATAGGTGTAATTTGAAGGAAATCAAGTTTATAGTGGAAAATGACAATTCTGAAACTCCTGCCATTCTCATATTACACATGAATCTAAGACAATGGCCCCAGTACTAGATTTATTCCTCAGATTTAAACTGAGCCCGTCACAAAACCTCCTCAGCAAGAGTCCCTCTAGTTGCAGTAATAGCTGTACAAGTAATGAAAAGACTCAGATTACAGTAGAATACACCTGTGTAATTACTATATACCAGAAGCTCAAACAAACCATTTTCCTCCCCCTATATGTGCCCTAAGGCCTGATTCAGAAGACAAGTTGACAAACTTTACAAGTTAATGACAATTCTCTACCCAATAAAATGCCTACCTGCCTGTATCACTGAGTATTTGTTGGGGGTAATTTCCAACTTTAAATTAATCTGAACTCACCTGAAAGAAGAGCTTGATTATATGACCCTGATGCACTGTATACCCTACCCAACTTATTATACTAATGAACCAGTGATAGAATACACAATTCCATGGAAAGGTATTAGGGATGCCATTAAATGATCTTAAAAATGATGTGATGAAATGATCAGAAAATCAGCTAAACCAAATCACAAACTTACATTAATGTATTAAGATTTGTAATTTGCCTCCACTTCGACACTTGAGTTCAATTGTAAAATAATATAAAGTCAGAGGGAAAATGGAAAATAGAGTAACACTAGCTGAACATGGTCACATAGCTACAACTCAGCAGGAGCTCACTATATGCTTATGTGGACAGTAGATTGCAGTGCTTAGGACTGGAGTCTGGAATCAAAATGTTTGTTTTCACCACTTACGAGTTACGAGATAACTGTGAAAAAATATCATTCTACCTCAGTGTTGTCATCTGTAAAATAGAGAAGATATCACTTTCCTTACAGGCTTATACTGTGCCTCAAGAACTGTTAGCCTTGTCAGTGATGGGCCAAGGACATCAGGGTGTGGGCAGTCTCCCCGGGTGCAGACAATAAGAAAATCGAATAACGTTTAAAAATGTAAAGACTTTTAAAACAATAATGAAATCCATGAAAAGTTGGTCTACTCTTTATTATAACCATGTGCTTGGCAATTCTATACAAAGCCAGATAAAATACTATTGTCCTCAGGGCAGAAACTTCCATCCCCTCTCTTAGTACAATACTTAAGGTAAGAGTAGGCTAAGAATAAAAATGCATTAGATAAAGGAAATACATATCCTTTCCAATTTATCATATTTACATATTTTGGAATAAAACCACAGATATTTGTAGAAAGATAAAATAGTCTCTTTAGGTTCACTACTCTCTCATTTAAAGACACATGATCCCTTCCATATTAATTATTCCCCAGCTATCACTAAAATGCTGTGCACCAATCTTTGGCTTTAGTTTTTATAACTGCCAACTCTAGCTGCAAGCACTTGCTTCTCAGTTTACTGAGATATAAAGAGGGCCAATATAGTAATGTTGCATTTGTAAATTATTTTCAATTGCTGATATAAAGTGTACTATATTTGTAGAGTACATGTTAAGCTATGAATAACAAAAGCAAAATAATTGTTACAGTTTCTCAATGGAAATTTTGACAGAAATAAGGACACCTCCGTTTATTCTGTGTAATATTCTCCTCTCTCATTGTTGCCCTGTTAATTATTTTTAAGATCACTTACTTTTTACTTGCTATTTTTTAAGTTGATGAGATCATTAAATTTATCAGTTATCCAAATACATTTGAAATTTATTAAGGCTCCATGCTGCCTTTGAACTGGAAACAGAGGAGGAAAAGAACTTACTTTTAAAGAAATTCAAGTAATAAAGCAAAATCGGTACCACTTTATTTTAAGTACCCATTAACCAGAGCATAAGAGATAGAGTTGAAATGGAAATAACAGAGAAATAAACATGTGAAATACATGCTGTTCCTCACACACAAGCACAGAGACATTAGTCCAGAGCTCAGTCCACCCAGGATACATGCCAAAAACATTTCAAAGGGGAATACATTAAAAGTCTATTTTCTATGATTAAAGATAGGGTCTCACTGAAATCTCAGTTTGTGTGAAGCAGTCATTTAAATGATTGAGAAAATGCTTTCATTTATTGATGATAAATCTTAATTTATTTCCTCCATTAAGCAACTGCAAGTCTTTGGGTTGAGGATGACACAAAATGCTTTATACGAAATGATGTGATCCATGACATTTTTATCCTTGTAAATTAGGTCGATACAAATTTTCTTAAACTGTGGATATTATTCTTGGTGTCTTGAAGAACTGCTAGTTGCTTCCTAAAGCTTCAAAATTTGCTTCATTTAAATATGTTGGCCAATTGCTGGAGTTAATGATGATGAATGGAATCAGGATTAAATTTTTAATAAGCTCGACTGGCTCTAGCCTAGGCAGAGGCCAGCTATGTGCATGCTGGGATCTAAGTTTGCCTGAAAAGTTCTGTTCATTAAACATATTCTCCCAATAGGTACTAAGGTACCTAAAACTTTATTCAAAGTTACTCCTTTAAACCATGGTTTAATAAAATCACACTAAAATAACCATCAGGGAGATGTAATAAGGTAGAACTTTAGCAGCTATTGTGTTTCTTTATTCACTTCTCATACCACATGGTGGTTTTGTAAATCAAGGGATATTGAAATCATGGTGTACTGCTTAAGACCTAAGCAGGACCCCACAGGGGCGACTTAGAACCAGGAATGAAGACTGGGTAACAACAGAAGAATCAGACCTAAAGGAGGTTGGATCTACTTCAAAACCCTTTCCAAGGCTGGCCTAGATAATAAACTAACAAGTAAGAAATAAAATAATTTCATAAACAGTTGTTTTCTCCTCCACGGCCTTTTCATTTTTGCTTTTCTTTCAGATAACACAGTTGACCTAAACAAGGTGAAGATTCACTAGCATAAAAGAAAACACATATTCTGTCAGAACCTTGGACAGGCCCTAATTATAGACCATTGTAAATGCAAGCTAATCGGTGACTGAAAGTCTAAGGGAAAAGATTGACCTTAACTTTTGTTAATTGATGAAATTGAGCTGTTAGGTCATGTGTCTTACATACATTTACTTGTTTCTATTAGGATAATGGCTAAAATTTAATAACAAATATAATAGCAAAATAATCTCAATATCGATATATTTAAAAGTTGTAGGAACTTTATTTTTTCAATAAGACATCTTCATATATTTACAAGATTTGAAGTCTTATCTGGAAATGTGATTCTGATATAGGTTCCGTTGCTTCCAAATGACTGCCATTTAACTAAAACATAATCATTTTATTTGTTAGATATTTATTTGTCGAGACTATGACTTCATGCAAAACAAACAAGCAAAACCAACCAACCAACAAAATGAATGCACAGCCACAGAAAGGAAGGCATTTGAAATCTTGTAGTGATCATAGGTGTGAGTGTTTTCCATGCAGTGATTATAGATGGATTGAGTGATTATAGGTTATTCACTGATTTCTGACCTGATCTCCTTTGAACATAGGGGGAAACGTGTAGAGCTTTGCTTAAAGACCCTGTGGCTAGAGTGTGGAGTAAATCTGGTTGGGAAGCAGCTTCTCTGAGCTATCTGGCCAGTGTAGCACCCCCCTTAAATGAGCATAGCCAAGAATGGAGAATCTGTAGAAAATCACCTGTGTGATATTCCATGTCCTGGTGGGGATTTAAAATAACCATGGAGGTTAGCAACCAGGAACAACTGGCAATTCTACTCTCTTTGTGTGCACTTATTCCTAACAAACTTAACTAGGTCTTTCTTCAATGAAGTTCTTACAGATATGATACACAAGCGCACAAATATGAGTGAGAAGTTTACAATGTGGCTACTGTTTCCTCCATTGCCTGTGCTCTAGTTCTAAATAAAGACTTTGGTCTTTGAACTGCCCAACCTAGCCTTTTCCCCTAAGTAAAGAGCACTCAATAAATGTGGTCATGTAAAAGAATAATTTATGATGCTCGGGATTAAAAACGAATACCAAACCAAGACTGGAATAAGGTCAAAGTCAAGTTTGATATACAACAGGTTACATACATATGAGATATGACTGTAAATCATAAGCCTATGTATATATAACTATGTTAATTGTATTTATTTAAGGTATTTTTCTTTTCAAATCAATGAACTGTCTAAATTCTTCAAAAATAATGAGAAAATATTCATTAAATCTGATAATTACATTTTTCTTGGTGAATATATTTTAATAGGAAAGATGCACATGTGAGGGGATATAACCTCATTTCAGATGAGAGAGGTCAAAATAATCAAGGTTTGATGGCAAGAGACAAATGAAATGTATTTCTATTTTTGCTTCACAACATCTGTTAGATGGATAAACTATTTCCTCCACCAAGTCCCCAGACACATGAAAAAAAGGGCATTTAAAAACTATATTCTACTCCTTATTTTCCTGATTCTTAACGGCATTGGAACAAAGTTCTAAGAGAGTTGACTTGGGGTGCAAAATCAGAAATCTTTGTATTTGCACTAAAATCATATTTTAAAAAATTCTGTTAAAGCCTGATATCATACACGAACATGCAAAGATCACAACTGTACAGCTTCATGCATTTTCACAAACTTGACACACTTATGTAGACAGTACCAGATCTAGAAACAGAATGACATCATCACTCAGAAGCAAGCCCCCCCGCATCTTTCCTTCCAGTCATTATGCCCTGCTTCTGACTTCTACCGGCATTTTATCTTTTATGTACTAAGATAAACGGAATCTGGGGGATTTTTTGCTCAACATTATGTTGCAAGATTTATTCATACTATTGCATGTAGTTGTAGATTGTTCTCATTGCTGCATAGTATTCTATTGTGTGAATATAACCCAATTTATTAAAAATTACATTTTAAATGTATATATTTGACAAAAAGGGCCCTAGAATTTTTGAATGGGGGTTGTATAACTGAATATAATACAAACACATGAATGTTTTAAAAATTAAAATCCTATTTTTAAACACAAGAAGGTTAGGGAGAATCCACAAACGCAACCCCTTCTAATCAAACCACATGTAAAAAAATGATTCAGAGGGGCAGAGTCAAGATGGCACTGTGGGAAGATGCCAAGTTAGCATCAGGGTGGCTGCCAGATGCTGGTGGGAAACCCTGAGGCCCAAGGAGACAGGAGGAACCCCCAAGTGAACTGGTAGGACATGGGGGTACTGAGGGGGGTGAAGTGGAGGCCGGACAGGATCAGCGCCCCTGAGGCTGGGGAGATCAGGAGAGGCAGGCAGGAGGGGCCCTCCAGGACTGGAGGAGCAGGAGAGGAGAGGAGGGCGTTTACCTTGCCCACTCGAGCCCAGGAAGCCTGATGGGCACCCAGGTGAGGTCCCCGGTCCTCTGAGACCAAGGGTGGAGGGCAAGCCTGGGTCCCTTCTGGTCCTTGAGCCTAAGCCCGACCTCCCACAGCCCCCAGGGCCTTTTCCAGGCCTGTGGGTCCTGAGCATAGGCCCCACCTACTGCCCAAACCTCACCCTTGCTCAGGCCCCACCCTCCACAGCCAAGGCCTCCCCTCATTATTTCTTTTCTTTTCTTTTCTCTCCTCCTCTTTTTTACTATTGTGGTACTGTTGTACCTGCTGGTTGTTGTTTCATCTATTTTTTTATTTTTATATTCTTCCCAACATATCTATTAGTTTCCCAGTCTAATTTGTTTACTTAGTTATTATTCCCTTATTTCTCTTGTTTTTGGCCACCCCATGCGGCATGCGGGATCTTGGTTCACGAGATGGGGGTTGGACTGAAGCTCCTGTGGTGGGAGCTCCGAGTCCAAACCACTGGACTAACAGAGAACCTCAGACCCCAGGGAATATTCATTGGAGTGAGGTCTCATGGAGGTCCTCATCTCAGCACCAAGACCCAGCTCGACCCAACAGCCTACAAACTCCAGTGTAGGAAGCCTCAGGCCAAACAACAAGTAAGACAGGAACACAATCCCACTCATTAAAAAAAAAAAAAAAGAGACAGCAAAAAAATATGTCACAGATGAAGGAGCAAGGTAAAAACCTACAAGACCAAATAAATGAAGAGGAAATAGCCAATCAACCTGAAAAAGAACTCAGAGTAATGATAGTAAAGATGATCCAGAATCTTGGAAATAGAATGGGAAAATACAAGAAAAGTTTAACAAAGATCTAGAAGAAACAAAGAACAAACAAACAGAGAAGAACAACACAAAAACTGAAATTAAAAATACACTAGAAGGAATCAATAACAGAATAACTGAGCCAGAAGAATGAATAAGTGAGCTGGAAGACAAAATGGTGGAAATAACTGTCAAGGAGCAGAATAAAGAAAAAAGAATGAAAAGAATTGAAGACAATCTCAGAGACCTCTAGGACAAGACTAAACGCATCAACATTCGAATTATAGGGGTCCTAGAAGAAGAAGAGAAAAAGAAAGGGACTGAGAAAATATTTGAACAGATTATTGTCAAAAAATTCCCTAACATGGGAAAGGAAATAGCCACCCAAGTCCAGGAAGCACAGAGAGTCCCAGGCAGGATAAACCCGAGGAGAAACACACCAAGACACATACTAATCAAACTAACAAAAATCAAATTAAAAAAAATATATATCAAAAGAAGCAAGCGAAAAAAAAAAAAAAAAACATACAAAGGAATCCCCATAAGGTTAGCAGCTGATTTTTCAGCAGAAACTCTGCAGGCCAGATGGGAGTGGCAGGACATACTTAAAGTGATGAAAGGGAAAAACCTACAACCAAGATTAGTCTACCCAGCAAGGATCTCATCAGATTCAACAGAGAAATCAAAAGCTTTTCAGACAAGCAAAAGCTAAGAGAATTCAGCACCACCAAACCAGCTTTACAACAAAAGCCAAAGAAACTTCTCTAGGTGGGAAACACAAGAGAAGAAAAAGACCCACAAAAACAAACCCAAAACAATTAAGAAAATGGTAATAGGAACATACATATCAATAATAACCTTGAATGTAAATGGATTAAATGCCCCAACAAAAAAAACACAGACTGGTTGAATGGATACCAAGAAAAGACCCACATATATGCTGTCTACAAAGACCCACTTCAGACCTAGGGACACATACAGGCTGAAAGTGAAGGGATGGAAAAAGATATTCCATGCAAATGGGAATCAAGAGAAAGCTGGAGTAGCGATACTTGTATCAGATAAAATAGAATATAAAATAAAGACTGTTACAAGAGATAAGGATGGACACTACATAATGATCAAGAGATCAATCTGAGAAGATATAATACTTATAAATGTTTATGCACCCAACAACAGAGCACTTCAATACGTAAGGCAAATGCTAACAACCATGAAAGGAGAAATCAACAGTAACACAATAATAGTAGGGGACATTAACACCCTGCTTACACCACTGGACAGATCATCCAAAATGAAAATAAATAAGGAAACACAAGCTTTAAATGACACAATAGACCAGATAGATTTGATATTTATAGAACATTCCACCCAAAAGTGACAGAATACACTTTCTTCTCAAGTGCACATGAGACTAGATATCAATCACAGGAAAAAAAACTGTAAAAAATACAAACACATGGAGGCTAAATAATATGCTACTAAATAACCAAGAGATCACTGAAGAAATCAAAGAGGAAATCAAAAAATGCCTAGAAACAAATGACAATGAAAACACAACAACCCAAAACCTATGGGATGCATCAAAAGTAGTTCTAAGAGGAAAGTTTATAGCAATTCAATCTTACCTCAAGAAACAAGAAAAATCTCAAATAAATAATCTAACCATACACTTAAAACAACTAGAGAAAGAAGAACAAAGAAAACTCGCAGTAGAAGGAAAGAAATCACAAAGATCAGAGCAGAAATAAATGAAATAGAAAAAAAGAAAACAATAGAAAAGATCAATAAAACTAAAAGTTGGTTCTTTGAGAAGATAAACAAAATTGCTAAACCCTTAGCCAGACTCATCAGGAATAAAAGGGAGAGGATGCAAATCAATAAATTTAGATATGAAAAAGGAGAAATCACAACTGACACCGAAGAAATACAAAGGATTATAAAAGACTACTACAAACAACTCTATGCCAATAAAATGGACAAGCACGAAGAAATGGACAAATTCTTGGAAAGGTACAATTTTCCAAGACTGAACCAGGAAGAATTAGAAAATACAAACAGACTTATCACAAGAAATGAAATTGAAACTGCAATTAAAAACTTTCCAACAAACAAAAGTCCAGGACCAGATGGCTTCACAGATAAATTCTATCAAACATTTAGAGAAGAGCTACCACTAACCCTTCTCAAACTCTTCCAAAATATTGCAGAGGGAGAAACACTCCCAAATTCATTCTACAATGCCACCATCACCCTAATACCAAAACCAGAAAAAGATATCACAAAAAAAGAAAATTATAGACCAATATCACTGATGAACATAAATGCAAAAATCGTGAACAAAATACAGCAAACAGAATCCAACAACACATTAAAAGGACCATACACCATGGTCAAGTGGGATTTATCCCAGGGATGCAATGATTCTTCAATATAAGCAAATCAATCAATGTGATAAACCATATTAACAAATTGAAGGATAAAAACCATATGATCATCTCAATAGATGCAGAAAAAGCTTTTGACAAAATTCAGCACCCATTTATGATAAAAACTCTGCAGAAAATGGGCAGAGAGGGAACCTACCTCACCATAATAAAGGCCACTTATGACAAACACACAGCAAGTATCATACTCAATGGTGAAAATATGAAAGCATTTCCACTAAGATCACGAACAAGACAAGGATGTCCACTCTTGCCACTCTTATTCAATATAGTTTTGGAAGTCCTAGCCATGGCAATCAGAGAAGAAAAGAAATAAAAGCAATACAAATTGGAAAAGAAGAAACAACACTGTCACTGTTTGCAGATGACATTATCCTATACATAGAAAATCCTAAAGATGCCACCGGAAGACTACTAGAACTAATCAATGAATGTGGTAAGGTTGCAGGATACAAAATTAATGCAAAGAAATCTCTGGTATTCCTATACATCAACAACGAAAAATCAGAAAAAGAATTGAGGAAACACTCCCATTTACCATCACAACAAAAAGAATAAAATGCCTAGGAATAAACCTGCCTAAGGAGGCAAAAGATTGTACTCAGAAAACTATAAAACACTGATGAAAGAAATCAAAGATGACATAAAAAGATGGAGAAATATACCATGTTCTTGGATTGGAATAATCAATATTGTGAAAATGACTATACTATCCATAGCAATCTACAGATTCAATGCAATCCCTATCAAACTACCAATGGCATTCTTCACAGAATTAGGACCAAAAATTTTACAATTTGTATGGAAACACAAAAGACCCTGAATAGCCAAAATAATCTTGAGAAAGAATAATGGAGCTGGAAGAATCAGGTTCCCTGACTTCAAAGTATACCACAAAGCTACAGCAATCAAGACAGTATCGCACTGGCACAAAAACAGAAATATAGATCAATGGTACAGGATAGAATGCCCAGAGATAAACCCATGCACATAGGGGCACCTAATTTATGATAAAGGAGGCAAGAACATACAACGGAGAAAAGACAGCCTCTTCAATAAGTGGTGCTGGGAAAACTGGACAGTTACATGTAAAAGAATGAAATTAGAATGCTACCTAACACCATACACAAAAGTAAAAACTCCAAATGGATTAAAGACCTAAATGTAAGACCAGACACTATAAAACTCTCAGAGGAAAACAGGAAAAACACTCTTTGACATTAACCACAGCAAGATCTTTTTTGACCCATCTTCTACAGTAATGGAAATAAAAACAAAAATAAACAAATGGGACCTAATGAAACTTGAAAGCCTTTGCACAGCAAAGGAAACCATAAAGAAGATGAAAAGACAACCCTCAGAATGGGAGAAAATATTTGCAAATGGAACAACAGACAAAGGATTAATCTCCAAAATATACAAACAGCTCATGGAGCTCAATATCAAAAAAACAAACAACCCAATTAAAAAATGGGCAGAAGTGGCTTCCCTGGTGGACAGGCTTCCTTGTCATCTGCACTTCCCTGCAGTGGTTATGAATCCGCCTGTCAATGCAGGGGACATGGGTTCGAGCCCTGGTCCGGGAAGATTCCACATGCCACGGAGCAACTAAGCCCGTGCACCACAACTACTGAGCCCACATGCCACAACTACTGAAGCTCACGTGCCTAGAGCCTGTGCTCCACAGCAAGAGAAGCCACCACAATGAGAAGCCTGCACACCACAACGAAGAGTAGCCCCCGTTTGCTGCAACTAGAGAAAGCCCGCGTGCAGCAATGAAGACCCAATGCAGCCAAAAATAAATTAAATAAAATAAATAAATTTATTAAAAAAAATGGGCAGAAGACCTAAATAGACATTTCACCAAGGAAGACATACAGATGGCCAAGAGGCACATGAAAAGATGCTCAACATCACTAATTATTAGAAAAACACAAGTCAAAACTACAATGAGGTATCACCTCATGCCAGTCAGAATGGCCATTATCAAAAAATCTAGAAACAATAAATGCTGGAAAGTGTGTGGTGAAAAGGGAACCCTCCTGCACTGCTGGTGGGAATGTAAATTGATACAACCACTATGGAAAATAGTATGGAGGCTCCTTAAAAAAACTAAAAATAGAACTACCATATGACCCAGCAATCCCACTACTGGGCATTTACCCTTAGAAAGTCATAATTCAAAAAGAGACATGTACCACAATGTTTACTGCAGCAGTATTTACAATAGCCAGGACATGGAACCAACCTAAATGTTCATCGACAGATGAATGGATAAAGAAGATGTGGCACATACAGACAATGGAATACTACTCAGCCATAAAAAGAAACAAAATTGAGTTATTTGTAGTGAGGTGGATGGACCTAGAGTCTGTCATACAGAGTGAAGTAAGTCAGAAAGAAAAAAACAAATACTGTATGCTAATGCACATATATGGAATCTAAAAAAACAGCACTGATGAACCTAGTTGCAGGGCAGGAATAAAGAGGGAGACATAAGAATGGACTTGAGGACATGGGGTGGGAGGGGGAAGCTGGGGTGAAGTGAGAATAGCATCGACATATATACACTACCGAATGTAAAATAGTTAGCTAGTGGGAAGCAGCAGCATAGCACAGGGAGATCAGCTAGGTGCTTTGTGATGACCTAGAGGAGTGGGATAGGGAGGACAGGAGGGAGGCTCACGAGGGAGGGGATATGGGGACATATGTACGCATATGGCTGATTCACTTTGGTGTACAACAGAAACTAAAACAGTATTGTGAAGCAATTATACTCCAATAAAGATCTATTTAAAAAAATGATTCAATACTCAATGCCAATTAAGAGACTTTAATTAAAATCTGTAAACACTGTGAAATGAGCTCTAAGTGTGATAAGCTATATCAAGTTTTCTTTGCTAAATAAATGAACAATGACATGGATATTAGTGGAAGTGATAAATATTAATTGATAGTTAAGTTGTTGATAACAATGAAAAAAAAGTTCAGAATCATGAATTCGACCTCAGGAAGGGAAGCCCATCAAAGTCAGTTAATATCTAAATTAGATATGTCCTTAAAAATAAAAAGCAGCTTTGGTCTATAAGAGGTCATAATAATTCAAATTAATGACTACTGAAATATTTCCATAGCAGAGATCCTGCTTTTATTTGGCTTATTATATATTATAAACTACTTATTTATAATCAGGAGTTGAATTTCTATACTATGAATATGCTAAAAATCCTTAAAAGCCATTATCTTGAAGAACCTATAAAAGGTCCCCTGATAATCTTGTTTATAGTATTAATTTTATAAACCCTTATTAATTAATTCATTCATTCATTTTAATGCTCTGGTCACCAAATTCAAACTAGAGCTCTGAACGAATGAAATGTGAGAAACACCTTTGCCAAATCTTTCATATTTTTGTTAGATCTTTGTGATATTTGGGGCATTTCACCAAAGGAAAAAGCCTCTTGACCTTCCCTCCACCAACACCACACACCCACACAGAAGCACTATATCTGAAGTGGCTGGGCTCAACTGAGAGTCCATGGCTATTTCTGCAGAATCTCCACCCATTTCCCACTCTTCATCTTGCCACACCTTGTATATATCCTGCCACCTTAATTGCCTTTGATATTTCCTGCATTTATTCTACAGTGTATCTCCATAAAAATCATCCTTCCCCTGTTATATTTTCACAGAGAAGATGAAAAATGAGTCTCTGTCAGTAATCATCCACCTCACAACTGTTAGAACAGAATCAAGAGTCTAAAGCATTTCCAAAAGCTGAGTGTCTTTATTATCACACACAACTGGAACTATAAATTCAGCAAATGCAGAGAGTATATATTAATTCTATTTTGTATGAGGTTTTGCAGCAATAGCATTGCCTCTCAACAGACAAAATGTCCAATAGCATGTAGCTAACAAAGAACTTGGTCACATGGGGTGTGTTTGTCAATGGCATTAGTAAGGCTTCTGTACCCATTAGGCACAACAGTGCAGGGGAAGAATAAATAAATAGTTGTATGCCCAGGGTTACTAGACTTCAAGTGAGTAGTACAAAAAATGAGTTTTATCAATCGGACAGCTAATGACTTGAGGGGATTTTCAGGAGTAGATATTTGCTATGGGTGAAAAATTCAATTCAGTTGCTGGAAATTTACCATATATAAAATACCATGGGCATTGCAAAAAAAAAAAAAAAAAAAAGAAAAAAGTCAACCACATCCACAGTTGATTACACTGTGGTGAGGTTTATATTTTGGTGTAAACTATAACTCGCACCAAAACTCTGACTGATAAATGCATAACAGTAGGGAAAACAATTTCTAATTCTAAAGCATGGCACCTTTAAACTTGAATCCTGAGATGCTGTGATTTCTGATGAAGCAAATTTATGCATTTTAACTATGGCATTTACTGGAAGTGCTCATTGAGAAGAGTATTAAAGGAAGCTCAAAAGTCTTTTGTAGACATGTGTCCAGAACACAATTACACTGGCAGCAACAATCAGATAATGAAGGAAGAGGAAAATGAAAAAAGATTTTCAGTTCGAAGGGCATTTCATAATCACAGGAGGCCTTAGGTAATGTCCTGGCCGTAAAATGGTCCAAAAGTAACAGCAAAGGGGAATTGTTGCTCTTTGTTTAGCTTTCTGAAGTTCAGTTTATGTGAAAAGGAAAGTCGTTGGTTTGGAGGTAGGAAAAAAATATACCATCTCACCTAGGTCCACATTTAAAATATTTCTAGAAGAGGAACAATGACTCTTTAGAATGCCTTCAGCTCAGCTTGAAGCTGCCACTAATGGCATAGCAAGCAGAAAATGAAAAAAAGCTTCTGTGTCACTGAACCTGGGACTTTGGTAACTTCATGCTTCCAATCAGGGGAATCAGCTGAGCCACGGTCCAGCCAGGGAAGTTGGAGTCAGGTGGGAGAAAGGAGGAAGGGCAGTGAAAGAGGAGAGGTCAAAGCAGTGGGTGTATGGTCCTGAAGGAGTGCTCTGGTGGCTGGACAGACCCTAGAGATTTGGCTAAGGGGTCCTCCCTGCTGTAGTTCAAGCTCACAAATGATAAAATGCACTGAATTTCTGGAAATCATGTTCAGTTTCCACCTGTGTTCCTGATCCCATCCCCCACTTCCTCTGTGAGCTTCTCCTATCAATAACTCTTTCCAGGACTTCCCTGGCGGTCCAGTGGTTAAGAATCCGTACTTCCAATGCAAGGGGCACAGGTTCCACCCCTGGTCCAGGAACTAAGATCCCACATGCCACGTGGTGTGGGCAAAAACAAACAAACAAATAAATAAATAACACAACCTTGTTAAAAAAAGATAAAATAGCTCTCTCCCTCTTGCATCTTCAGTCTCTCAGGTTGTGCCAGCCACTTCCTTCTGCCTGTAGGTTGCACTGATCTCAAAAGGAAGAATGAAAACTATTTTCTTAACTCCCAATTCTTCTCCAAGCAGGAGTCTAGGGCAGTGCACAAGGGCTGAAGTCTTGGGTGCCTGGGCTAGTTATGGAAGTCAAGGGATGGAGTGGAGTGAAGCATGGTGGTTGGACCTAATACACAGGCTGCACAAAATGGAACCAAGGTGATGGTTCTGGGGACAAAATGAACAATGAACCACACACAGAGAGTCCCATCAAGGCAGAAAAACATAAAAAGAGGACAATGAAACAGGATAAAATGCTCTGGAACTTCAGATAGAAAGCAATTTTAGAAAGTCCTGAAACTGCTAGGAGCTATCTATAGGCTCATTTTTTTTTTATTTATTTTTTTAATTTTTTATTTATTTATTTATTTTTAACATCTTTATTGAAGTATAATTGCCTTACAATGGAGTGTTAGCTTCTGCTTTATAACAAAGTGAATCAGTTATACATATACAATATGTTCCCATTTCTCTTCCCTCTTGCATCTCCCTCCCTCCCACCCTCCCCATCCCACCCCTCTAGGTGGTCACAAAGCACCAAGCTGATCTCCCTGTGCTATGCAGCTGCTTCCCACTAGCTATCTATTTTACATTTGGTAGTGTATATATGTCCATGACACTCTCTTACCCTGTAGGAGGGAGGGGGTGGGGTGAGATGTGACAGGGTAGGCTCATTTTTTTAATGAAGATGCTGAGGGTTCAGCTCATTTGGTGTGTACTTGAATTGCCATCTCATTTCTGCCATCCTCTTTACCACCAAACCAAAAAAAAAAAAAAAAAAGATTTACAGATAGCTCTCTTTTCATTTCCAGTCAAACACATATAAACCTTCAACTAGTATCTCTTCAATTTTCCTTTGAGATTGCATTTTTCAAAGTCACTGGCAATTCCATAGTAGCCAAATCCTTTCTTAGCTCTCATGCCCTTTAATTTTTTGGCAACATTCAATTATAATCACATTGCCCCTTTCTCCACATGCCCTTTTCTTCTCATGAAAAACCCACACTACCTTGGTTTTCTGTCTCTCTCTCTGATCACTTCTTCCCGACCTTCACAGAAAGAAAGAAAGAATAGGTGAAAGAGAAAAAAAAGGAAAAAAAAAAGCAGAGCACACACCTATGAGCTTGCTTTAGGACCTAAAATGATTAATTCATGCTCTTACATGTTGAATTGGATTACTCTGACTGCTCTGTTGAGAAAAACTGCAGGGAGTCAAGAGTTAAAGCAGTATATTTAAAATAGATAACCAACAAGGACCTGTAAAAAGATAAATATAAAATTTTAAAAAAGAGTTGAAGCAGAGAACTCCATTAGGAAGCCTCTGCAGTACTACAGACAAATGTTCATACTTGCTCAGATAAAGATGGCAGCAGTCAAAGTAGAGAAAGATGGTCAAATTCTGGATATAATTTGAAGACAGAGCAACAGGATATGGTGGTATCTCTCACAGGTGAGGGGTGAAGGGAAGGGATCCTGAAATTTGGGGGTTATACAGTTGGAAGAATGGGTTTGCCCCCAACTAAGATGGAGAGTCATACGGAAGGATATGGTCTGAGGAGAAGATCAGTAGTTCAGATTATGATAGTTTAAGTTTGAGGTGTTTATTAGATATTCCAGCAGGATATTAAGTATGTACTGAACTATCAATATATAAATCTGGACTTCAAAAAGAAGTCCATATTGGGGATTGAAATTTGGGATTTATTGGCATTTAGATGGACACATGAGCCAGACAGCAAATGTCAGCATAGTAAGATCCTGGAAGAGTTATTTCATATGATACCAATAAATATTTATCAAGCACCTCCCATATGCCAATCTCTGTGCTAGGCACCTTCAAGTATTTTATCTCACAGAATCCTCATGCAAACCCTGTGATGATGCTTTACGTAAGAAAAGAAATGATAAGGAAACCGATTCTTGAAGAGGTGAACTAATTTTTCTTAAGAACCAAGCTAGCAGATTGTAAAGCAAAGATTCAAACCAGTGTTTGCCCTACCACCTTATTTTTATCACTCTGGGGGGATCTATATATGCTAATCCTCATAGGGCTCATAAATCCTGGGTATTTGCCCCTCAAATCTGTATCAGAGGATGAGGACTACATTTAGCCCCATGTGACCACAGAACCCTATAGATGATATGCTGCAGGAGAGTTCTGATTTCAGTGGGCCTGAAACCCCCATGGCATGGTTATAGGGCCTCTCCCCACTTGATGTGAATATCCTGCCTGTTCTCAAAGTGCTGTGTGGTGCACCAGGAAACACATCTCCCTCAGCTGAACCCACTCAGGCTCACTTCATAGCTACAAGCTGCTCAACGCCTCGGAGGCTCTGGTGCCTCAACATTTCTGCAAATGGCTCCTCGTCAGCCTCTTATCTTGAGCTTTGGAGGTCCTTTTTTCCCTTTATTTTCTTTTTTTTAAAGTTTATTTGAACTGAGAAGGAAGCACTGTCATTAAAAGAAGTAGATACAGCCCGCGCTCCACAACTAGAGAGAAGCCCGCATGCCTCAGCGAAGATCTCCTGTGCCACAACTAAGACCCGACGCAGCCATGAAAAAAAATAAATAAAATAAATAAATAAATAAATAAATAAAATATTTTAAAAAGAAAAAAAGAAGCAGATAAAACTTAAAATGATGGAGACAGAAGGGAGGGGGTTAGAGAGGAAGAGCATGAGGCAGCTTGACCTTAGTACCAGGACAAAGGAAGGCAATGCCAGGTGGCTCTTTTGGAAAGGAGATTTGCCATTTGGTTTCTTTTGATGCCTTCATTTCCTGCTTCACTGAAATACTTCTGATCATGGAGACAGAATATGAACTTTAGACTCTCCCATGTGGTCTATCATTTTAGTGTCTCTGACCTGGAGGCACACCTACCTTTTCCTCTGAACTTTTGGAACCTGGCTTCCAAGCTCCAGTGTAGCCTTCATCTACCTCTTATCGCTTACCCTCATTCCCAATTCCTCATTCTTAATTCCCTATTATATAAACCCCTGAGCCTGGCATAATTTTCTAATTGTTGTCTACATGCACATCTTTTCCCCCACTAGCTTCTAAGTTCTTCAAAGACAGGGCCCTGCCTTAACTTCTCTGGGTCCCCCAGCACATAACCCAATGCCTGGCCTTCAGTACATGTTTCAATCATACCTGGTGACTTGTCTCACTTCATTACCTTCTGTGGGTGCTGACATGGCCATGCACTGTGGCTTATACAGTCCACAAGTACTGTAGACTCTGGGACACAGACTGACCACAGAAGTTACCCTCTGCAGCTAAAGGAGAAGCAGCAGCCCTTCTGGCTCACTGCCTTTTCCTGAAGCCCCAAGGGCTTAGATCTGCCCAACCAGGATTCGTACTGAGCTTCCCTTTGACCTTGACGCAGACCTACCTGCTTCTCATCACAACCTCTGCTGTCCGCCTGGTACTAGAAGGGACTATCATTGTCAACTGTCTACTCTGCATGTCACCTTTTGCTGGTGCTTTATATACATTTTTCAATTAGTCTTCATGACAAACCCTTCTCTGCAGAAGAGGAAACTGAAGCTTGGAGAGGATAAACCATTTCCCAAGATCCCACAGGGAACAAGTAGTAAGTTAAGGAATAGAATCCAGGTCTGTCTGCCTCTGAGCCTTTCCTCTCTCCTGAATTCACACTGACCTGTATTATTTAAACTGACAGAACAAAATGAAAAACAAATTCTACATCCCTTGTGTTCTACTTTCATCATATGCTCTCCTTAACTGGCTTCAGTGATCACACTTATTCTGAGCTTTTCTTCCATATGTTTGATTCCTGTTTGAAATCATATCCCCCTCCTCCTCTTCCTCCACTTGCCTCTCAAACAGTGGGATATACCAGAGTTCTCCGAGTCCTTATCTCTTTTCACCTATGGGAAGGTCATCCTTGGTAATGCCATTTGCTACCAGAGATGCAACTCCCACCTATGTGCTGGTCTTCCCCTTTCTCATGAATTCTACACCTTCCTACTGGACCTCTAACTTGGATGTTTCACAAATATCTCAAACGGCAAATATCCACAGCTAAATTAAATGTCTTTCTCTCCAAATGTGAGTATTCCCTCCTACAGTCCTTTAAATTTCTGTCAAAAACATCTTCATCCTGGGGGCTTCCCTGGTGGCGCAGTGGTTGAGAATCTGCCTGCTAATGTAGGGGACACGGGTTCGAGCCCTGGTCTGGGAAGATCCCACATGCCGCGGAGCAACTGGGCCCGCGAGCCACAACTACTGAGCCTGCGCGTCTGGAGCCTGTGCTCCGCAACAAGAGAGGCTGCGATAGTGAGAGGCCCGCGCACCGCTATGAGGAGTGGCCCCTGCTCACTGCAACTAGAGAAAGCCCTCACATAGAAGCGAAGACCCAACACAGCCAAAAATAAATAAATAAATAGATAAATAATTAAAAAAAAAAAAAAAAGAAAGCATACTTAAAAAAAAAAAAAATCTTCATCCACCCAATCATCTAAGTTGGGAAATCTCGGAGAAATTGATCCACGCCTGCCTCTCTATTCCTCACCAATCCAATCAGCCACGGAGTCCTCTCCACACTACTTCTCAAATGTCTCTTACCTTCCTTTCTCCTGTCCTGTCCTCATTCTTACTGCCATTCCTTTAGTTTAGATCCCTATCTTCTGTACAGATTAGTTTCTCTGGTTTCCCTCTCTTCCCTTAATCTGATTTTCTCCATATGCCATCAGAGCTATGTTTGGAAAAACAATCTAATATGGCATTCCCTGTCTCAAGAGATTCATTGGCTTCCATGTGACAGGACACAGACAAAGATGCTCAGAATTCCCTGTCCTGCTAATTCTGCACCATGTATTGCAGTGACAGTACTTTTTTTCTTCTCTATTCCTTTCTTTTCTTTTTTTCTGGTGCATGACCATTCCCTGCAATTTGCAATTTGTCTTTGTGCATTCCTCTCTGCATTCTTTTTTGTCTGGACTTCCCTCCTCCTATTCTTCACTCTTAGAACAAATCTTAAAACATCCTTCAAAGCCCAGCTCCAATTTCATTTCTGTGATAGTGTCCCTAACCCATCTGAGTGAAATTAATTACTCCCTCCCTTTTGCTTCTATATTTTTTTTCATACAGACATTATAGCACACATTACATTCTGCCAGAGTTAATTTTTGAGGGGCCTGATTCTCCAGCAAGATTGCTGGCTTCTTGAAAGCAACAGCTGCATCTTTTTCATCTCTGAAGCCCATACGTTCAACATAGTACTGGGCATGTAATAGCCTCTCAGAAATGTTTGCTGAATTAAACTTAATTTAAATGATACATAATGAGGAAAATAATATTTCATATAAAGAACTGACAAAACTCACTTTACAGACAACTGTCTAGAGTCACGTCTATTCCAAAAATGAGATGCTTCAACAGCCACAGTACAAAAGGAAATAATTAGGTCTGTCATACACACAATCTTATGTTCTATACTTCCAAAATGACTTCAAAAGAGAGAGTTTTGCACAGAACCGTTTGTATTGAGCAGGATGTTGCTTTCCCTCCAGTGAGCATGGTAGAAAAAAAAATTAAGCCTCCAGGGTATAATTTGTTCTTACAGAAGAATATAGCTGGGAATCCCTGCAGCAACTGTTAGGTGGGCTACAGACACGTTGACATAATCTATAACCTGTAAGACTTGCTTGTCCCCAGGGATGTCATTCCTGATATGTAGTTGTAGATTGTTGCTTAGAAATCTGTAATGGAGACTGGTTTAGAGGTTTGCATGGAATATCTCACTGAGTGACTAATGATCTCCAAAGCCCAGATGCTTGTCACATCTGCCTTTTCTTGGGACTGTGGGTTATTATACTTACAAGTTTTCAGCCTCAATGAAAGAATTCTAGCCAGGCAGGTGAGAGGCTTTGAAATGTGACTATATTTTAAACAATGTCTTCCTTTTTTTCTTCTTTAAAATTTTTATTGGAGTATAGTTGATTTACAATGTTGTGTTAGTTTTAGGTGTACAGCAAAGTGAATCATTTGTACATATACATATATTCACCCTTTTTTAGATTCTTTTCTCATATAGGCCATTACAGAGTACTGAGTAGAGTTCCATGTGCCATACAGTAGGTCCTTATTAGTTATCTATTTTATATATAGTAGTGTGTACATGTCAGTCCCAATCTCCCAATTTATCCCACAAAAATGTCTTTCTAATAATAACCATCAAAGCATTAAAAATGAGATAATGCATGTGTAAAATCATACATAAATGCTACACAAACTATTATTTATTATAAAATTTCTACTTATAACTCTGACTTGTGTTTCATCTTGATTGTTGTAGTAAAGTTTGTATATTTATTCTTCTATTATCTCAGCCACTACCGTGTCCTACAATTTTTGCTTCACATCTGTATCTAGGTTTTTGGTCTAGAAAGAGTAGACAGATCTCTTAATCCCTAGCTGAGGGCTCTCTGCAAAGACCCAATGCTTTTCGATTTCATTGTCATCTCAGATATGACCAATTATATCACATTAATCTTTACCAAATCCTGGTCAGAGGGAAGGAGGAACAAAGCACTTCCTTTCAAGGTCATGGATAGACAATGCAGAAAATCCAAGAATAGAACTCAGATCTCTGGGCGCCCAACCTAGTGCTTTCACATACATTTTGAACAATGAAATAAGAAGAATAAAGACATATGTCAAGGCCAATGGGAGATGAGACGTCAAAGGGGTGTGTGCAAAGGGAATCAAATGAGAGCTGAAAATAGAAAGAGTTGATGAGGAAAGCAATAAAAGCCAGCCGCTCGCAGGAGGCCTTAGCTTTGCAGGGCAATCTCACTGGTCAGTCCACCAGTGGTGCCTGAATGCTGGTAAAAGATGATTAAAGGAAGGAAGTTTCAGTTGTGCAAAGAACTCAACTGGAAGACATAATAGATTTTAAATCCTAAAGTGAATTTGAAATCAGCCCTTTTTTTTTTTTTTCTTTTTTCAAGCACAGAGGGAATCTGATTGAGCGAACATCTTAGCTTGTAGCCCAGCCAGGAGTTCACAAGACCCTGAGAAAACCTTCTGCCTGCCTCTCCCCAGGCCTCTGAGGGTCCCACGGGTTCCACAGCTGACAGCAGAGGCTGCTGGAATATGAAGAGAGGTGCCAAGGCTGTCAGCATCGGCCCAGTTAGGGAGACTTGTGTTCATTCACTGTCTCAGCTTAAGGGGCCTTTGTGGGCAACGGAAATTCGCAGTGTGAATTTCAATAGGATCTTTAAATCTCTCAGAGATTTTTCTCCTTTCCAAGGAATTCCCCACTGCCACTTGTAGATTGACAGCTCCACAGGTATCTCGCTAAGATAGCAGTTCCTTTCTTATTCCCTACTGTACCTAGGGGTTTGTCTCCTAAAGGTTTAGGTTTATATGTATATTTTTGCATTTTATTTTGATGGACCTTCTTTTCTAACTGGCATCAGCCTTAAATTAAAATGAATCAGACCCTGGTACTATACAGAAATATTGTTTTTATAGGCTTCTCAAAGTAGGATGTATTAAAAAAAAAAAAAAAGACATAAGTTTCTGGGGCTTGTGTTGCCACAGTAACCCATTTAGACCCAAGGTAAAGAACGGGGATGGGGGGTGACTAAGAGACCGCCTAGACACGCTTCCCTCAACCATAAAACCTCAGATGGAATCAGATTCCTGCTGCTTTTGTGGTTTTAAGATGTAGAACAAGGAGAAGATATGTGGATGGGCAGATTTGTGTGTCACCCTTTTACTGTACAAGGCAGAGGTGAATTACAAATAGGCACAAAAGTGTTCCAGTGTATTTCACAGAATTATCAAATATTAGAGTTTGGAACACACGAGGGTGAAAGAAGTTAAGTGTCTAAGTCATCAAGTGAGGGTACCTCTGGGACAGGGGATAAACTATCTTGCCTCTCCACCAAATAAGACAGTTGTGTTCCAGACCCAAAAGGAGCACTTCCTCTTTTCAGCAGCTACAATTTCCTTGAAGAGATACTGACCCAGTGGAATGGCAACGCCATTTAGAATGAAAAACTCAACAGCAGTAAATGAATATAATGATACTCAGGCATAATAAACTCTCTCTGAAGAAGGAAGTAGAAACTGAAAGTGAAATTATTTGCTTAATTTTTTCTTTCACCTGTATAGATATGCCCTATGCAATAGGAAAGGAGCAAAGTTCCACATTATCCCTTTTCATTCTCCTTGATGTAGCTAACTATGGGCGCTGAAGCTGATAAAAATGTGTCTCAGGTCATTAGATCTGTATGGTAACTATGAAGAAATCCCTTTGTAGTCTCCCACCAAGCTGGAAGCCACCCCTCAACCCCTAATCTGCAACAGGGATGTTCTGATTCTCTTTAACGCCATCACCTGCTTATAGCCCTTGATGGGGTTCTATGCTTGAACTGCATGTCTAGTCTATTATTCTGGAAATATACTGCGAGCCCCAAACAAGAGCCACATGTATAATTTAAAATTTCCTAGTAACCACACTAAGAAGAGGTAAAAACAAGTAAATTAATTTTCATAAACTAATTTTATTTAACCCAATGCCTATATTATTTCAATGCAACTTGACCTGAAGTTTTTATTTAGTATCACTTCGCCATAGACCACAGAAGTGAAGAAAATGGCTCCAAAACAAACAAACAAATGCTGTTAAAATATCTTTTGGCACCAAGGACCTAGAAAGAAAGGGAGAACCCCAAAATGGGCTTTTCTAGACTTTTTCCATTAACATATAAACAGGTGTGGATTTATCAGACTAGCTAGTTATATGGAGGTGTTGAAATGTGAGGCAGAAATAAAAGTGGGATATAACCAATGCAAATATATATTTATATGTGTAATCATGGAAAAATATTAGTGAGGTAGTTTAAATCCTTCATACTAAGTCCTAGAAATCTGGTGTGCATTTTTTTACAATGGCAGCGCATCTCATTTTAGACTAGTCACATTTCAAGTGCTCAGTAGCCACACGTGTCAAGTGGCTACCATACTGGGCAGCAGAGATGTAGAAAGCGAGAACAAGTCTGTGGTGTTGAGAGGAAGAGAAAAGAAGGATGAACTTTTCTCCCTCCCACTACCCTAAACTTGTCTTCTCTCAGCTTTACACATAGATGACCTACTTCAAATCACAACAGAAGATAATTTACCATGTCATTAGCAGTTCCTATTCATCCAATTTTGTTTCTCTAAACATAAATATATGCAATACAAAACTAAACTTTAAATCTAGAATACGATACACACACATATACACACACAGCTTCTTTTCTTAAAACCTAGATTATTTACTTGTTTGCTGTTTTGCTTGCATAGTCAGTTAATTACCTTAGTTTCTACTCTACATCTTCTCTGGAACAAGGTGAGGTATAAATAAATAATAACTTTATTTTTGTATCTCATTTTCTCCCTACAGTCACAGCATTTACATAAAAAGTCTATCCACCCAGTGAAATATTTCATCAGAATGTGGACACCCTGTCTTATCAGAGGAGATTTTTTAGCCAAACTACCTTGTGACCTTTTGTTGTTGAGTCATATTTTAATAATATGAGAAGTTATAAGCAGAAAATTTCAATCAGTGGATAAAGAACGCCTAAAGCATTAGACTCAGGCTCACAGTCTCACTACCTCAGGCCTAAGTGTGAGGGAGGCAGTTTGTCTTCTGTGCTAATGCTTTTTTTTTTTTTTTTTTTTTTTTTTCCAGTGCCCATTTCCCATTTTTATTTCTGCCTCATGTTTCAACACCTCCATATAACTAGCTAATCTGATAAATCCACTCCCCGTTTACGTGTTAATGGAAAGAGTCGAGAAAAGCCCATTTTGGGGCTCTCTCTTTCTTTCTAGGTCCTCAGTGCCAAAAGATATGTTAACAGTGTTTGTTGTGGAGCCATCTTCTTCAATTCTGTGGTCTATGGAGCAGTGATGCTAAATGAAAACTTCTGGTCAAGAAGAGGGAAAAGTAGCATCAGGGACAGTCTTGTGTGAACAGTGTGTGTGTGTGTGTGTGTGTGTGTGTGTGTTTGTGTGTGTGTCTGGTGTGGTTGTTTCACCACATCTCCGTGAGAATGTCAAACGTGACTAGTTTTATTTTATGTAGGATGTTCACAAGCTCTGAATCATTACATTTAAACTCAGTTGCTGAGACAAGAGTAATTTATTTGCTTCATATGTCTTTAACCCATAAATAAAAAAGGGAATATTTTGCAATAATGCATGAATAGCCCCCAATTTGTAAAATAATTCTTATAAATACCATCATAGAAGTTGTTTACTTGGAATGTGGCTCTAGAGTTTCCCAAAGAAGTAATTTTATAAGAACATAATTGGTAATAATTACTATTCATTGAGTTCCAACATATGCACAACATGTTATCTCTTTTGTCATAACAATACTGAAGGAAATTATTATCTTCATGTTATAGATGAGAAAAGTTAACATTAAAAAACTTACTCAAGGCTGCAGGACCAGAAATTGACAGGATCAGCATTTGAGAGGAAGCCTCCCAGGGCCTCGGATCTATGTTTTGTCCACCAAACCAGGGTCTTTTTTGGGGTTGCAGTTCTACCCCCAGAACATGATTTAACCCCCTCATGTCACATCATCAAGTTACAATGTTGATGGATGCATAAGCTCTAAAGCCAACTGTGTCATGTTTATTCTATATCAAACTCATTCTCAGTTCTAGTTTAAGAGACAGAAACAGATCTACCTTTGGTACAATCCTGGCCGCACTTAAGTAACAGAGAATTAGGGGAACGGAAGAAAGCAAATGTGGAATTCCAGTAGAATAAAAAATGAGAAGAACGTCCTCAACTGTGATGCGAGGGGACCAGGCCACTGGAATGGCAGCTTTATGAACTAAGGGACTGTTCTGATTAAAGAGATCTTTGTAGGTAAATTGGCAATTAGTGAATCAGAAACTGTTATATTTCCTACTGTAAAAGTGTACCAAATGACTTGCCACAAGCTTGAACTCACTATACTTGTTCATTCTGATCACTTCTCTGATTCAATAAAAACTGTAATTCAACTCTACAAAGTGTTAGCTATTCAGCCTAATTTGCTTCCATCATAGAATCCTTTTCCTTAGGCTTGGGGAGGACTAGGAACTATCTAGTACAATAGCTATCAAACTGGCACGAGTAAAACGCAGAAAAGAAGTAACTAAACCACTATGTCTCCATTTCCTCACTTGTAAAATACGTATAATAGAATATATCCATAGGTATTGAGAAGTTACGTAATTAACATAAAGTACTTGGAATAGTGCCAGGCACATAGAAAGTTTGCTGTCATCACTACCAACGTGATTGTTATTATTTTACAATGGAAAACTAAGAGCTGTATAGACCAAATGACTTACCTTTCCTAACTAAGAGCCCAGAGTAGAATGCAGATCACCTAACTCAAAATCTAGTGCTCTTTTCATGATACCAGTTGACCCCCAAACTGAAGTTAATGTGTTTCTTATTTTCTTAGCCTGTTTCTATCTACTCAATCACATGTACTTAACAGGATCTTTAAACCAACATTGCTGTGAGACAGATTATTGAACTAATTTAAGAAATTTAAACTAGCATACTTTATATCTCATAATATTTTAGGATCTTTTCATCCAACAGAGTATTTGTATCTCATAATATTTTAGGATCTTTTTATCCAACAGAGTAATCAAGACCTGCATCATCACTCAATAGAAACTATCATCCAGGACAGAAACCAATACCTTCTGTCTTTCCACCCACCTGCTTCCTCAACCTATAAAAATGACACATGGGGAATCTAGTCCACTGAACTCCTACAAACAATCATTTATTTTATCCACTAAAAGCAGAATATGGCAGGGGGAATTTGGGAGGAGTGAAATGAGGGTTGTCAGACTAACAGTGACAAATGGGATGCAATTGTTCGCCAAAAGCTTGGAGCCAAGGGGTCTTCCCTTTTCCCCTCCCCTTAATCCCCACTGCTTCCACCCAGCCTGCACACAGAGAAGCTGGTTAACAGAGGAAAGCCCTATGAATAAGCCATGACAGCCGTACATTCACAAACTGATGTCATTTCCCTAAATACTGTTTGTAAAATGGTAATTATCTGCCGAGCAATGACAGCTGGCACTTAGCATAGAGACACAGAGAGACAGAAAAAGAGAGAATGAGAATAAAGGTTCTCTGCATAATTTACCAAAGGGCTAAAAGAGAGAAGGAAACATAATCAGAAAATAAAATGATTACCAGTGTGTGATGGGGTAAAAATTGCTTTGGGCACTTTTTCCTCACAGAACACAAGATTGAATTGGAAGAACGAAGCTAGAGCTTCATTATATACACTGGAAAGGAGGAGGTTGTATTAAGGCTGTGTTAGAAAGGAGAAATACCCCCAGGATCCTGCCTGTGACAAAATAGCATGCAAACCTTGTGGACACCCAGCCTGTCAAACAGGGAGCCCACCACGACTGGATAATACACCCAAGATTATTGCCCCCTGTTCATTTGGGTCTGAGAAAGAAGGTAGTAGCCTCTTGCCCCCTTCCCTGTTGCTTATTGTGATAGTTTCTGTGTCAACTTGGCTAGGCTATAGTACTCAGTTATTCAATCAAACAGTACTCTAGGTGTTTCTAGGAAGGCATTTTGTAGATGTGATCAATATCTACAATCATTTGGCTTTATACAGAGGAGATTATCCTGGATAATCTAGGTGGGTCTGACCCATGCAGTTGAAGGCCTTAAGAACAGAACTGAGGTTTCCCTGAGGAAGAAGAAATTCCCTACAGACTACAGTATCAGCTCCTGAACAAGAGCTTTCAAACTGCCCTTCCCAATTGCCTGCCCTATGGATTTTAGACTTGCCCAGACAGCTCTCATCATCGCATTATAATTCCTTGCAATTAATCAATTCTCTTTCTCTCTCTTCCCTCTCTCATTCTCTCTTCTGTCTCTGTCTTAAACACACACACACACACACACACACACACACACACCTTACTGGTTCTGGTTTCTCTGGTGGAACTCTGACTGATACACTTACCAAGTACACATGCAGTGATTTGCTTAGCCAAGTGGACATGTTAACAGGTTGAACTGTGTCCCCCCAAAATTCGTATATTGAAGTTCTAACACACAAAACCTCAGAATGTGATCTCATTTGGAAATAGGGTCATTACAGACATAATTAGTTAAGATGAGGTCATTGGGGTGGGCCCTAATCTGACTGTTGTCTTACAAAAAGGGGAAGTTTGGACACAGTCCCCCACATAGGGAGAAGACCATGTGAAGATGAAAGGAGAGATCAGTGATGCTTTTACAAGCCAAGGAATGCCAAAGATTGCCAGCAAACCTCCAGAAGGTGGGTGAGAGGCATGGAACAGCTTCTCCCTCAGAGCCCTCAGAAGGAAGCAACCCTGTTGACACCTTGATCTTGGACTTTTAGCCTCTAGAATCTGTGAGACAATAAATTGGTATTGTTTAAGCCACTCATTTTGTTGTACTTTCTTAGAGCAGCCCTAGAAAACTAATACAAGGCATTACCAGGAAAGCTAAGGTAATTGAACTGGGGCAAGTTAAGAAAAGGACAAAGTTAATTCTAAGAATTTCAGAAAGTTTCATTTCCTTAATGTCTTTGAAATACAAACTAATCCCTTTTTGTACTTAACTATTTTACTGCCAGTATCTACTCAGGACGAGACTTGGCTAATGAAACTAATAGTTACAGAGATGCACAAATGTTCCAGAAATTTCTGAATGTAGTCCTTCTGTTCATTCCTTGATTCTACTCTCCTTTTGGACACCAGATCCTATGGAACCATCCATGACCATTCATCCCTCTGTTTGTGACCTCGTGGAGTATAGCTCTACTATCATTCTCTTGTAGGAAAGGCTACCTATAACCACCTGGTGCCATTTCCCCTTTTCTAGCAAGTGAAGTTAATAGAGATTCTATAAAAGGAAAGCAATAATTGTGCCCAAGGGTTCCACAATATGGCAGAACTAGAACCCAAGTCTTTTGACACTCCATTCAGTGACCTTTCCAAGGCATTATTTCTATCCATTTACTGGGTACGCAGTTCTAATACCTCCTCTCAAATTATCATAACATATCAGGAACATTTACAATAAGGCTTTCTTATCTAAATACGTGCATTTTCCCCAATGCCCAGGAATGTGGCTTTGGATAAGTCACTCATCTTTTTTAGATATGTTTCCTCATCTATAAAATAAAGGAAAAATACACTGGATAATCTACTTATGACATTCCATAATAATAGAGTCAGCGTCAGCATAGTGGAAAGACCTCGATTTGAGTCCAGCTATTGTCAATTTCTATGTAAGTAATAGTGGCCAAGTTATTAGGTTTACTGAACTTTGTTTCTTCATTTGTAAAATGGGCATTGGGATGATATCTCTTTCATTGGACCATTATAAGGATGAAATGAGATAACACATGTGGGAACATGTTATAAACTCTAAAGTGTTTTAAAGAAGATAAAAGTAAAGAAGGTAACATTCTATAATCTTACAACCTCCTCTCCCATCCAACATTGTAGAGGGCAAGTGTTGCAGAATGTCCTGTCAGGTTTCACCAGACTTGTTCAGAAAGTCATATTTTATCTGAAAGTACTAGTTCAACATGTTTTTACAAGCTTCAGAGTCTGATCTAGCATAAAAATTAAGTATATCAAGAGCACTTTTTCAGGACCTAGTAATTAATGGATAAATTTGGGTATCACCATTACGTGATCCAAAGCACTTATCACACTATTGTCATTACTTGCTTATCTGGTCCCTTATCTACACTGTCAGCACTTACTACAACAAGGACTACCTTTTGGTCACCCCTATACCCTAGCATCCATCTGTCTTTTGAATGAATGAATATTTGAATAAATACTACAGTCTTGTTCAGTCGCATCTTGACAATAATAACTTCAAATTAAAAGTTTAAGGTCAAAAAAAAAAAAAGGTTGATTTAAGGTATCATTTAAATGTGATGAATATAATACACACTTTAAACAAGTCCATTACTAAAAACAGTTGACTATTACAAGTAAAATTTCTTAAGCCCATGGACGTTTACTTACTACCAGTCTATTAACTCACATAATTCCCTCATGTCTAATAGAACCCATTGATTATAAAGTAATTTACAAACATCAACTTTCTGGGCTGTGAAGGCTTTTGAAATTATAAGGAAGCAACAGTTGTGCCAAAATTGTGTGGTGTAAAGATGTCACAGTTTGAAGTACAGATTTCAAAATGTAAATGGGGACATCAGAATAAGATTAGAGATTTCACGAGCTCTGAGAAACATAGCTTATTTAACAGTGAATCAATGCTTCACAGCCAAAGTGAGCTAAAACACTTCAGATTCTGAAAGAATATGCTCATTAAACTTATAGAGCAGGATTTCAAAATGTCCAGCATGTTTTTGAAGGGGTGACAGAACACGCTATTTTATAGTTTTTCTTAATTAATTAATTAATTAATTAATTAATTTTTGGTTGCGTTGGGTCTTTGTTCCTGCGCACGGGCTTTCTCTAGTTGCAGTGAGCGGGGGCTACTCTTTGTTGTGGTGTGTGGGCTTCTCATCGCGGTGGCTTCTCTTGTTGCAGAGCACAGGCTCTAGGCATGCGGGCTCAGTAGCTGTGGCTCATGGGCTCTAGAGCGCAGGATCAGTAGTTGTGGCACACGGGCTTAGTTGCTCCACGGCATGTAGGATCTTCCCGGACCAGGGCTCGAACCCGTGTCCCCTGCATTGGCAGGTGGATTCTTAACCACTGCGCCACAACATGCTATTTTAAAGAACGCTTAGAGTAGTCCAGTTTTTCTAAAATTTAGTCATCTTTTTTCACAGTTTTTGCCATATTTGCATACCCATACCATCTGCACTATTATTTAAATAATATTTTTTAAAATACATACTTTTTACTTAACTATATTTATTTTAATTGGAAAATTATATTATTATTACACATGGAAGATAAATATCACTTGTTATAAACAAACATGAAAATACTGCAAAAACAAAATAATGGTATTCTCATCTGCTTAGATTCTGTTGAAAGATCTGGGCCTAAGGCCTGTGCTGCATCTGTTGCTGTTTTATTTTTTTAAAGGAGAAGTTACCAAGTGTTTATAAAGGCCTTAAAGCCTTATTAGCCTTATTAAACCAAGACTCCTCTTAGTATAATCAAATAGTTGGAGAGAGATGGAAAGAGAATAACTCTCTTCCACCATGTGATCTGGGGCTACTGAGACAGTACTCTACCATCTCATATTATTTTACATACCACTTTGGGAAAAAACTAAAGTAACACATTGCAATGGACTGAGTGTTTACGTCCCCTCAACACTCATATAATGAAACCTAATCCCCAATGTGATGGTACTAGGAGGTTGGGCCTTTGGGAGATGATTAGGTCATGGGGGTGGAGACCTCACAAATGAGATTAGTGTCCTTATAAAAAAAAAAGACCCCAGAGAGCTTCCTCACCCCTTCTGCCACATGAGGACACAGCAAGGAAATGGCCATCTATGAACCAGGAAGTGAGCCCACATCAGACGGTAAATCTGGCAGCACTTTGATCTTGGACTTCCAGTCTCCAGGACTGTGAGAAATACATGTTTGTTTTTCAAGCCACCCAGTCTATGGTACTTTTGTTATAGCAGCCCAAATGGACTAAGATACTGTTTGGAATTTTTATATATTCAAGTATATGTGTACTTAAGATATTTACTCATTATATTGAACGTACAGGATGTAAGCTGGATAGACAGGCAGATTTTTCATACCTACAAACAAAAGCAGGATAATAACTAGTATATAAGAGTTTAGAAGAAGAAAGTCATATCAGAGCAGAAAAACGTTGGAAGCCATCTGTTTTAAATGTGGGCAAACTAAGGCCTAAAATTGTTGTGTCTTATTGATGATCACAGAGCTCAGAAGTGACTCAAGCACAGTGAGAACCCAACTGGTTCTCAATGCTGGTCCAGTTGACTTCATCAGGATGATCCTGTTTTATCCACTTATGATGGAAACAATTTCATGTGATTTTATACCTTGATTATCTATGTGAGAGCAGGAAAATTCTTAAAACAGAGGCCCTATGGAGGAAACAAAAATTAAAACAAATGTGTAAAATCTAAAAACACTGCATTGTAATTAGGGTCTTAGTAATGGCTTACTTAGGCAATGCCAGCTGATTATCCTAGATAAAAGATATAGGTCCCAAATTATTTTTTAAAGATTCTCCTGATCCTCCTAATGAATGGCTGATTACTTGGACACAAGTAAGTCGTAACTTTTAGCCACTTTTTGCAGGATATCTTTTTAAAAGTATTATGTGTCATCTGACTTATTGTACTAATATATTTCCCAAGTTTTTTATTTTTTTAATGTATGTCAACACTTTATTAGATTTCTTCACCAGATACATACTTCTGATGGGATATTTGTCCTCATTTGAATTGCTTTATTCTGCCACTGTTTAGCTTCCATGTTTTTATTTTTTAAAAGTAGTTTTATATTTTGTTTTTCCAGCTGCTCCACTTCCCATCCTCTTTCCTATTCATTCTTCTTCTTTAGTACCACCAGAGATCATCGCTTTAAGGATGTTTACCAGCGTTTTTCATTTCCTTCTCAATCTCTTGTGTATTTTTGGAAGGAGGCATGAAAAGTCCTGGCATTCTGACTGGGACGTCACTGCTGGTCTATCTATGTAATTGACACCAGCCAGCACTGTGACTTCCACTGCCTCCTGTACTGAGGCAGGAACTGAGGACTTTTATGGTCACTTACAGCTAAAGGGAGTTGTAACTGTAAAGCGTTTTGCTAATACAGAGTACTACAGAAACATCCCTGAGAGTAATGATTACTGACAGTGGTGACTGCCCATGATTATCTCTTTATTCCTGGATATTTCTCGTGCAAATGATATTTTAGCTGACACTTCCTCCCCCCACCCACCCCAAGTCCAGTGGATCTAAAACAGAATAAAGAGAATAAGTCTATTTCTAGCAGTTCTAACTAAACAAATGATGATTTTCTATGTCCAATTATTTGATTTATAGAGCATCATACCTTAATAAACTGGCTCTGTTTTTCTATTTTCCTATTTTATTTTATTTTACATTTGAATAAGGCAGGCTTACTATATGACTACAAATGCATTTGTGTTCTCTCCTGTGGGAGCACAATTTACACAATTTATGCTCTCATCCTAAAAATCACAGTTCTAGTTCAGCTGCAAACTGTGATGTATGAAAAGAGTATATAATATCACATATCATGTCCCTTAGCCAAGTTACCAATCAAATTCTTATAACAGCATAGTTTATACCAATGATAGAAATGTTAAATACAAGGCACTAGATTATCTTTATGCCAGAGGAGAAACAGTGGTTTAAGTATGGAAAAAACATTCTAATTTAACCTCATTCACTATGTTGCTATGTGAATTGAGAGAATTACTTAGAAACTCTGTTCCTCTACATCTATATTCTTCAATGTCAGAGAATACTTTACTAACTCAAGGCATGTATGTGCACATGTGCCTGTATGTGTGTTTAATTAATATGTGGAAAATATATATAACACACACAAATACAAGTTAATATTTCTATCACTACTGTTTGGGGTGAAAATGACCACTAACTATACAATGTTCTGAATTACATGTTGTATTTTTCATCAAAAGCTTACTGAACTCCAGGGTTAAAAAAATGCACAATTATCTGTATAGAATGGCTAGAATTTAGGATTCCAACAGGCTCTTATCATGTTTAAACAAAAACACTGATTTAATATTCCATGTTTTGATGTCAGAAGTGATTTACAGAATGGAATCATGGTTTTATATAAGTAATGGTATACTTTGACCACAAAATAATATTTACTCTCTCATATTAAACAAGGAAGAGGACATCACAGGGGATCAATAAAATAATTATTAACATTTATAATGAAATAAAAACCATAAATTAAATGGATACACTCCTTCAGGCTAAGGGAATTTAGGCTGGACCTAAAACTATACTAAAAATATAAAACTTCCAGTAAAACCCACAATTATATTCTATAGAACAAATATAAAACTTCATACTTTGGAAAATCATAATAAATATGTTATTCAGATATTTACTAAAGTGCTAATTAAATTTCTGCTACATGCATAAATTTAGAGCTAACATAAACCTTATATGGCAGTTTATTTAACAAATATTAATTATTTGCATTTTAGTTCTCAGGTGATGTTTTAGAAAGCTATGCCTATATTCACTACTCCCATACCATATCACCTCTTAGGTCAAGACTTACTGAGCATCTTTGGTCTTGTTTTTTGTTTGTTTATGTTACAGTTTTCTAATCAGTGCATAATGTAAGAATTATTTATGTATGAACTGAGAGAAAGGGAAAAAAAGGGCTCAGTTCATGAGATTGAGTTTTAGGGATTCATTTAGTCATCTAGACATATATTTTGTAAGTTCCTACTAATAACCAGATATTGTGCAAGGCACTCAGCTTTCAGTGTTGTTACTGAAAGACCTTGTTCTTAAAGAGTTTACAGTCCAGTGGAAGAGACAGATGATAAACAGGTAATCCAATCAATAAATATTGAACTTCATCATTGAAAGGTACAATGAAGGTGAAATTTTTGTGCTGTGTTAATAAAAAGGATATACCCAACGAGAGAGGTAAAAAAAGGATACTTTGAGAGAGTAAATTTAATCTGAATCTTAAATGATTATACAGGAGACAGTATGCAAAGGCCACAAGAGAGCATTCCAGAAAAAAATAAGAAGCACCTGTTAGACCCTAAGATGGGAAGGTCATGGTATGTCTGAAGGACTAAAGGTCAGGCAATGTGTGTGGCCCTTTGGCAGCAAATGGGGGAGCAGTTTTGAAAATGTTCGGATATAAAAGATACAAATGATGAGGGATTTAGGCTATGGTCAAGAATTTGAACTTTTTAGAGAGGACTGGGAAGCTCTTAAAGGGTTTTAAACAGAAGAATGGGTTAATAGCTCTGGATGTTTTACAAAAGGACTGACTACAGTTCAGTGAGGTGGAAGCAGAGTAACTAGCAAAACAGTCCAGGTTATGGTAAATAGTCAAGGCAGGAAGTGATCCATTCTCCATCTGGCTTTCAATTCTTTCCCTTTCTATCCAACCCTACTCTCCACCTTTAAAGATCCTTCTCCTTCTCTGAAGACTTAGCCTCAAGAACCCTCTGGAATGTATTCAACTTGTAAGGTGTTTGAATCTACCCTTTGGGATAAGTAGGACTGTCGCCATGTTGTTAGCAGAGAGTTCAGGGTCAGGGGACCATTCTTAGGGGTCATGGTGAGAAGGGGGAGTGTCCTTTGTAAACAACATGGGAAACTGAAAGCTACTGAGGCTGCCAGCCAATATCTGCTGGGAAACAAAATCTGAGTACAAGAAAGACAAAGTCCAAACACCAATCTTAGAGATCAGAGGTGTTGGTAATTAAATCTTATAAAGCTTACAACCAGAAATGTGCATTTCCCACTGCTTCTGTTTGCTGTGCCCACTGAAGGAGCTGGGTGGAATACGGAAGTGAATACCTTTAAGTGAATGTGTATAAACACCACGACAGAAAAAATAAACAAGGGATACGAGAATGCCATCTAAACCCTGTGTCTAAGCTTCCTATGTGCCCTCTGTATGTGTTACTAGCCCTTCCTGTTGGTCATTTTTCAATGACCTGCTCCCTGGAGAGTTCTAGGTTTCAACTATTTCAAATATGGCCTACTAAACTGACAACAAAACTCCTGTTCAACCAGAAAACAAGCAAACTAAGACTGAAAAGGAAGAGTAATGTCAGATTATAGAGAGCCTGGAATGCAGCTACAATGAGACTGAAATCTACATGGGAGACTGAGGGCCACTATTGACTTTGTGCAGGGAAGTGACCCTTAAAATATTTGTAAAGGAAGACAAGCAGAAGAACAGTTGTTTATTAAATACCTACTTTATGCCAGGAACTCTAGATAGTCTCATCTATCCTTACAAGTACAGATACTATTTTTTGTTTACAATAAAAGCAACTGAATCTCAACTTGTTATGTGTAAGTTCACATAGTACACTGTGATGCTTATTTGATTCTACATTAATCATAATTATAAATAAGGCTAACACAAAAGGCCTGATTGTCTTGCCTTTGGAAGCCTATTTTCTGCCCCTAATGAGTACTCTACTTACCCTAGTTTATTGAACCTGCCCATCAGGAAGTCATAAATATACAGCAAGCCTTGTTCTAAAGTTTTTGACTCAGAAAACTTGCTCAAATCATTTAGTACCATTAAAGGTTTTATCAGAATCTGAATCTAATAAAAGAGTACAAAGAAGAAAAATCAAAGGATGGAAGATTATTGCAGGAAAAAATAAACATTTCTACTACCTAAGTTAAGACCAAACATTCTATAAAGTAAAATATTTAAATAATAAAGAATTCCCTTTTAGGGCTTCCATGGTGGTGCAGTGCTTAAGAGCCCGCCTGCCAATGCAGGGGACACGGGTTTGAGCCCTGGTCCGGGAAGATCTCACATGCTGCGGAGAAGCTAAGCCCATGTGCCGCAGCTACTGAGCCTGCGCTCTAGAGCCCGCGAGCCACAACTGCTGAGCCGGTGTGCCACAACTACTGAAGCCCGCATGCCTAGAGCCCATGCTCCATAGAAGGAGAAGCCACCACAATGAGAGGCCCCCGCTCGCCGCAGCTAGAGAGGGCCCACGCACAGCAACAGAGACCCAATGCAACCAAATATAAATAATAAATGAATTAAAAAAAAGAATCCCCTTTTAAAAGCAGAAGGATTATGACTATATCTATATTTAAATCAGCAGGGCATGAACTCTGAGGCATATTTGTAGAGCTTTGATTAGTACAACAGAATTGGGGGATAAGCTGAGTCATCTCTTTTCCACTCTATCAAAACTACAAAAGGATAATTCCAAGTTTGATGCTTTGAAATTATTTAATAAGCAAGTTTTCTTAATTACTACAGGTACCTTGATTCCATGTGAAAATGCTCTATACTCACAAATGTGTCCTTAATATTTAAACTAAGTTTTATCTACTGCAGCCCAAGCTCAACTTATTCAATTCTGAATGACTGGTGGGAATAATTGATCCCTTCTCTCATTTAGAGTATCTCTTTCCTATGTGTTTAGTAGTTACCCTGCTTCCCTGTTATCTTTCTTCCAGTCTGAACATGCCCATTCCCTTAACGTTTCCTTATAGATCTCATTTTCCAAAGCTTTTACCATATTTGTTGCTCTCTTCTGAACTCATTCAAATTTATCTATGATTCCCTTTCACCTGAGGGATAAATACTGAACATAGTTATCCAGTTGAGGCCTAAAGAGTGCTGGTAGGGCTAAATAATTACCTCTCAGTTCATCCATGCTCTCCCTATCAATATACCCCAAAGCAGTGTCTAGGGTTTTATACAGCACTATCATATTGTTGACGTATACTCAATCTATCATTCATTAGAACTTACATCTCCATCCCCATGGGACAGTCGTTTGTGCAGTTTACATTTGCTTTTATTGAATTTCTGTTTATTGACTTCAACACCACATCCTATTTATCAAGATGGTTGTTTGCAATACTAACCTCCAGTTGGCCTCCAACAGCACACGATCGCCATGTTCTTAACTGTGTAAGTGATTAGCACGCTTTCTGCTTTATCTCACCAAATCTCTGAGTGCACAGTTGACTCTGTGTGTGTGTTTGTGTGTGTGTTTGACTGGCAATTTATGCTAGGATTTAAAATTTTTGCTTCTTACTCCTTACGTTGCTAACCTCAAAAGCTCTGATTTATCGAATGTCAATTATATTGCCAAGACTGTATGCTGTCATATTAGTCCTCGTAACAATACTCTTGAGATCTGTTAGCCCAATTTCACAAAAAGAAAATAAAAAGACTCTGAGGGCCATAGATGTCCAGTAACTTTCTCAGTGTATAACTAAGAAGGAGCCCAGCTGGAACTTGAACTGGTGTGTTTGATCTTACAACCAAGCATTTTCCAGTACACCAGTAAATAGTACAGCTTAATTCACACACACAAGTTTATTTTACCAACAGGTGCCTCACTGGTTCTGCTATTACTAGACAGGATTTTTTAAAACCATGGCAGTATCTTTACTCTAGGAAGTCTTCTTTTAGAGGGATGATGCTGGTGCTATGAATGATGAGGCCATTTTTCTTGGGGACAGAGATGATGTCAGCAACAAAATTACTGCTTACTATGAACGCCCTGGTATCTGAAAGACTACTGAATAGAGTTGATCATAGGTTGTTCTCCCACTCCTTTTTCTAAATTAAAAAAGCATCCCAACTAAAGCAATATGATAATTAACTTGACTTCTATTTGTTTCCTTATTTCGAAGTAATTGAATCCAAACACTATCCATCCAAATCACTTGCGTAAGTCAATGGTTGCTAAATGAGGTGCTAAGGATCTGTTGGGTATTTTAAAACTTCCTAAGGGATGCTGTAGATTTTAGTATATGGAATTCAGAAAGCACAATGCTTGTTTAATTAAGGCTGTATGAGCTGACTGTGTGACTTGCCCACGTCAGCAACTCAGCCCCTATCTTGTCAAACCCAGAGTGCGCACATATGCTCATTTAACTGGTGAACGCAGAATTCAACTGCTTCAGGGAATGGGTACCAAGGCCTGTGTTACAAAATGCTCTTGTTCATAAAGTTAATATGAATATGTCTATTTCTTAGAAAAGAATATGTGAATCAAATTGTAAGGGACAAGAACTAATGATGGAAGATAACAGACTTTTGTTAATATTGGGAAATTTAGAACATTTAAAATAATTAGCAAGAATAAATGAACTTGCTGTCCTAGGACAGTTGCCTAGCAATGGGATTTCTTTACTATTTGCATATACTTCATGCTTCCCTTGAATGCATCACTGGATGTGTCAAACGTTTGGTTTTCAACAGGAAGATGAGAACATTATCTACTAAAAATAGCTACTTTCTAATGGACCAATTTAGAAAATATTGAGTTCTGAGTTCTGATTTTGTTAAAAATATGCATCAGTTTGGTGGAAAATAAAGACCCTTCTGAGTTCAAGATGACTGCCAAGGCACTTGATAAGTAGGAGGAGGCCAAAGAGTGAAATCCTACACCATGCACAAGTTGGGTGGCTTTTGTGCACAGTACAAGAAGAGGGCTGCTCTGCTGGGCTTGTTCCACGTCTCCTCAGGGCCTAAATACAGGCTATGGGCAGATGCATCCTTTGTGTCTATTCCCCAAAGTCCTGAGAGTAGTGTAAATGTGAAAGGTTAGGATTCAAAAGGACACAATAGAAGGGAAAATAAAAGAATAATTTTCCTTGTATTTATTTTCTAAACACCTCTACCACCGATTCCTTTCTTACTACATGAAGCTTGTTCTCACCAGTAATAAGTAAAATTTTTTAAAACTCAAAGCAGGTATTATTACCTCCCTAGTATTGACTATTTTAATTTATATTCAACATATTAAAACAGGTTCACAATAGGTAGACTATTTTTTTCTGGAATTGAAAATAGTTCTTCACTTACAAACATTTGACAGCACTGAGATTTGACTTTAATTTTATTTTTCTGTTTGTGTTAACTTTTCCTTAGTTTTATCCTTCCTCTTTACCCTTCTTTTAACACAGATGCTCTCAGATTAGTTTGCCAGGGTTTTTGTTTGTTTGATTTCCATATTTTCCTTTTCAGTAATGTGTACAAGAAAGTATATTTAGGGTCCGAAGTTGCTACAAATACCTTCTCAATTCTTATAAAAGGATTATTAGTTATTAAGAAACCATACAAAATCCACAATGTATAATGGATCTATTCTGATGCAATGAACACAATGTTTTACTGTCTCAATAATTGTTTTTAATTGAAATATTTAATAACTTGTTATTAATAAATTAATTATTGTTAATAGAAAAGATAGGGTCAGACTTGTCCACATTTAAGGTTCATTTAGTTATATTTGAGAGTTCTCTCCTCTCCTTTTTTCAATATTAAAAAAAATGTGGTTAAAACATATGCAGGCTTCAAAAATGAAATATTTGTTTCAACTGAAAAAAACTAAGACATAGGGTTTCCCTGGTGGTGCAGTGGTTAAGAATCCGCCTGCCAATGCAGGGAACATGGGTTCGAGCCCTGGTCCGGGAAGATCCCACATGCCACGGAGCAACTAAGCCTGTGCACCACAACTACCGAGCCTGCACTCTAGAGCCCACCAGCCACAACTACTGAGCCCGCATGCCACAACTACTGAAGCTTGTGTGCCTAGAGCCTGTGCTCCACAACAAGAGAAGCCACCCCAATGAGAAGCCCACGCACCGCAACGAAGAGCAGCCCCCGCTCGCTGCAACTAGAGAAAGCCCGTGCACAGCAACGAAGACCCAACGCAGCCAAAAAGAAAAAAAAAACAAAAAAAACTAAGACATAATTAATTAGGCATTATATTCCCTATATACCAAACGCACATACACAGGAAAACAAGACACAGGAACACAGGAAAACAAGAAATTTCATTGTCTGTATTGCAGAAATGCCTAATATAAACAACATTCTAAGGACTATGAAGATGCAGGAGCCACAAAGTTGAAAGCACCAGGAAAAATACAAAGCAAACAGACAAAAAACTAAACACCTCAGCTACTTCATTTTGAGTCTTACATGGAAAACCAAGCCAACCATAACAAAAAAAAAAAACCCTTAAAATTTAAAATCCTAATTAAATGATAAAAATACACTCTTTGGGATTTTCAGCAATAAGCTTATTTCCAAATACAAGCTTATTTCTCTTTTAATTCTCTTCAATGGCAAATTGGTATTACTACTTTATTTGGTTTTCACTTAGATTTTCAAGCGTGTTAAGAATTGGAAAGTATTTTCTTCCTCCTAACTTAGAAGACAAAACATTAAATGGCCATTTTTATTCTGTTGACAAGAACTATCTACTTCATGGTTTTATAAATGTCTCGGAGGCAAAGAAAATTATATAATTTTCTTATCAGAGCCAATGCTAATACTTTATTATTAACATTATTTTTAATTTGAATACAAGTAGAAGGCATCCCAGAAAAGGGAGTATGATGAAATATTCAGAAGGAAATTCTAACCTCATATTAAGTAGAAAATCACTGTTCCCTTCCTGTATTTTTTATTTTGAGCTAAAGAAAAACAGAGTCAATAGGGCATTTGCTAGCTCATACTCAGCTCTTTTGTTTTCCATTTAAATTAAATATTTATTTTCTCTTTGGATATTGTTTTTATTATTAACTGTCAGTATGTTGATGAAATGTGCTTCATTGTTAACCACCTACTCTCAGAAATGTTGAAACATTTTCATTATTAGATCATTTATTTTTAGTGATACAAACTTTGTTCTAATTTTGTAGCCAACTGCACACCTCACCCGTTGGCATGTCTAACTGATTATATCAAATCATGCTATGTAAGAAAATTAATACACATTCCATTAATAGAAGTGGATATTTAAAGATAGTAAATATTCAGCCCTGACCATCTTATACCTCCAATAGTTTTAGTAGGTACAAAAAAATCAGGCCTTTTTTTGTTTTTTGTTTTTAAAGAAGGGAATGCCAATACATAAAAACAGACGAACTAGAATACCAGTATGTCATCAAAATGACATTTAGCAAAACAAAAGTCTAATTTAATTGGGGATATTCATTATTGTAAGATCTTTAAATAAAAGATAATTGTTATGTATACAGTATTATGGAAGCATCTGTTAGAAACTGGGTTCAATCTAAACAGATTTTATTACATCCATTTCTGATAGGTAAATTAGCAGGGGCCAACTGTCATAAATTACCTTGGTTATTATGATACTGCTATGAATAATTAGTTATTGAAGGATATTCTTTAAAATGAAAGTTTATACTAGCTCAATTAATTCCCACCATGGTGAATGTATGTTTAATTTTTAAGTATTAAAAAAAAAAAGAAAACCTTGATGCACACAGAAAAAAACCTTAGTTCTCAGGAATTTGAATCATTTATTTATCTTTACTCCTGAGAATATTTTATTTCTGGGGCCACAAGACAAATGAAGTTTGTCCTTAATATTTACTTAACTGCTACCTAACTGATTTTCCTTTAGACTATAACTCTTTGAGGACAGAGGCTTACTTTCTTTTGAGTTACTTTCTTAAATCTCCTTCCTTGAAAAACATTAAAATAACGTTAAATACTGTTGAATGTAGCAAACATCTAGAATCATACCATTTTCCATTTACAATGGAAGGTTAGGTTTGCCAAGTAAAAAACACATATGTATGCTTAAAGAGCAAAAAAAAAATAACGACAGTTGACACCTATTTCTGCATATCCCAGCTGTGTTTTTGTGGACCAAAACACATGCAGCTGTCTTCCCAAATCACCAAGCATGTCCAGGTATGTAGATAAAAACTTTTTTTGTTCTCATAAAAAGCACTTGTAATTCCTAAGAAAAGATGCAATGCACTCTGGCCTGACAATGTGGTTCACTGCTATTGGTAGTTTATGGTTAGTTTGTACTCAGTATAGTAACTTCATGTTGGATCTCAGCATTTGATATTCTTCTTATCTAGAAATTGTTCAGTAAAAATGCCCAACCATATATCTTTAGTTGTCAGCAAAATAACTGGAAAAGAATAGCAGAGCATGAAAACACCCCAGTAAATACACTTATGTATGTTTCCAAAAATAATCAAAACCAAACAGGAAAACCTGAATTTTCAGACTTAAATAGGAATTTGCTTCCTTGTCAGGTTTAGTGATAAAGAAGTCCTGTTGCTTCGTGGGTGTCTTGCTGCTGCTTGGGCCTGAATTTGATAGTAGGCACATTACACCTCTATAATCATTTCTCATATCCAGCCATGCCTTTTCATGAAATAAACCACAAAATTTGGGCACTTTTCTCAAGACAACAATGGTAGCTGAGTTTTCCACAAAGTCAGAACATTTTTAGTTCTTCTGGTAAAAAGCACAACTGATATTAGGCTTACTCTGAAATAAGTGTTCTACCAGCAGAAGAAACAGCTGTCTTGTGCATGCAAAACAGAATTCTGTCTACCTTCCACAGAACATAGATGTGGCTACTTTAAAGATGATGGGTCAATGGAACTGTGAGCTCTTTAGGGCAAAGATCTTATTCATTCAACTGGCATAAATATTGGCACAGAGAGGGCATTCTAATCTTTAGAAATCAATAAAGTGAAGAAATCAGGTCCATTAATAAATGTTCCCTCTTTGTACAACAGTATTATGTAAAGTATCTCATCAGACTTAAGGTGTTTGAGGTCTTGGAGACATCCTTGATCTTTCCCTCCCCCTCATTCTCTATACCTCATTCAGTACCAAGTCATAGGTAACCCTTGAATCAAGCAACTTCTTTCTGTATAATCTGCCAACACTTCAGTCCAAGCTAGTGTCATCTTTGCCTATAATAGTCTTCTACTTGGTCTCCTTTTATTCACTCCGGTCCCCTCTAATTCCTTTTGTGCACCAAATCAGAGAGATATTTTCAATCACAAATGAAATGATTACTCCATCCTATCACCACACCCTTAAACCATTCAGTGGCTTCCCCACTACTCTTTTGATAAAGATTGAAAACTTTGGAGCTCATGTCATAAACACCGGCCATCTGTCTGGTGCAGAAAGGCACCACACTGTCCAGGCTGTTTCCCCTGCTTAGAATGTGCCCCACATCTCCTTCTCCTAGTCAAGTCCTGCTCTTTAGGATTTTAGCTGATCACACCTTTCCTGACCCCCTCAGTTACATATTTTGTTAGCAATTCTTACAGTACCACACTCCTCTCCCTCAAAGCACTTAACTCCATTTGAAATAATGAATTCATTAGTGTGATTATTTGATTAATGTCTGTTTTCCTCTCAGGCTGTAATTTTCATGGTGGAAGAGAGTGTGGCTCATTTTGCTCGCCTCTATGTACTTGGGACATGAGAGAAGTCTGGCACATAACACTAGCTCTTAAATAATATATGTTGGACGAATGAATAAATGAAGGAATGAGCCTCTGGATCCCTTTTAATAGAAATGAGGAGGAGCAATGAGCATACTACACACAGATTCTTGCCTACCTTTTATGACCAGCATCAGCATTTTTAAGAGTTTTTATTTGGGGTTACCATATTTGATTAGGAGACATTAATTTTTATGAAATAAATATAATAAGGATCTTTAATAATCTAAACTGACTATACTGAAATCTGTTTTTTTTTTTTTTTTAACTTTCACTAAGACCTTTTCAAAATCTGTTAGGCTACCCAGATAAGCTCATTTACTATAGCCAATATCTACTGTCTTGAGAAAGATGCTGATATTTCTAAAGAGCTTTCAACAAGGGTGATATAATGATTCTTGGGTCCATATTACATTTCTAATTCCAAAATGCCTTTAAAACTATTATGTCATTTATCTAAAAGCAACTGATGAGGAGGATGGGTGTGGGTATTATTATCCCCATGTTACTGCTGGCGACTTTGCTATACTGTAAATCAACTATACTTCAATAATTTTTTTCTTTAAAGTAAAACATACTTTGGAGGACAGCTTGTGATACAAGTTTTTATTTGTTTGTTTCCGTTTTTTGTTTCTGTTTCTTCCTACAGTGCAACCTGATGGGCAACTCATAAAGGCTGTTATTCAACAGAACATTGGCATACGATATTGTCACCTTGATTTATAGTGCTTTGATGAAATGGAAGAACAAGGCAGTAGTAAGCAAGGACATTGTCCTTTTCGGGAACTTAGGAAAATCAACAAAAAGCTGACCTGGTGTGAAATGAAATGGGGGCAAATTGTAGTGCTGCATGCCAAAGTTCTGGGCAAGAGGCTCAAGGAAATTGAGGCCAGTGAAGGACTGACATAATGAAGGGACACCAACCCTTGACTCCATGTGCTAAAATTCACTCTGTAGAACTAAGCTTTTTTATATTTTTTAAAGAATATCTTAGTAGAAATACCAGCCATGTATTCAGAGTCCCTACATTTTACTAATGTGTTTTTACTTGCTGTCTTCCATCCGGTATCATGGTTAAAAACATAAGTTCTAGTGTTATGTGGTCAGGGTTCAGAACCCCTTTTCCATCTGCTTCTAGTTCTTTTTAACTTAAATTATGGTTCAGTGTCTTCATTTGTAAAATAGGAATTTTAATTATATTTCCAAGTTCCCAGAAAAGATTCAGGTAGTATAGGGCTTGAAGCTTATGTAATTGTGGAAAGGATGTCTCTTTATGCAAAAACATACATACAAAATGTACTATAAGTACACAGCTCAGATCCCAACCTGGCTCTTAGAAGGAGGCAGTGCAAGTGAGTATGCTAAAGCTTAAGCTTTGAAAGCATCACCTCTGTATTCTTCTTTTTCAGTTAAAAAAATTAAGGAAGGTTAAATAAACTATGTAGCACATAATGAGACACATCAAACACTCCCTAAATGTTAGTCTTCATCCTCGTTGTTATTACTTATAACTCACAAAAGTGTCAAAATAAATAAATAAAATAAATAATATCCATTTATAATTCCTCAAATTTTAATTTATTCTTCTGAGGCTAAGTGCTAGATAGGACTAAATAGATTAGTGAGAGTGATGCATGTTCAGAAATTAGTTCATTCATTTGTTTACTGAGCAAAGCATTTCAAGCAGCTACTCTATGCCAGGCATGGAGTGGAGAGTGAAACAGTTAAGGGAGGGCCACACAGGAAAATGCAAAACAAATTTAAAAATGAGTAATAACAAGCATGTGTGTGTGTCACAGGATAATAAGAAGGTACTGGGATAGAGAATAATGGAGAGAGACATGAATTGGCTAGGACAGTGAAGGAAGACCTGTATGGAGGCGGTAATCATCAAGCAGAAATTACAATATTCTGAAGGATCCCATAAAGACAAGTTTGGAATAGCATTCCAGACAGAAGGAAAGTCATGTTTGGAGGCTCTACAGGAAAGAACATGAAACATTCTAGAAATCTAGGCTCTATAAATAGGTCAGATATTAGAAGAATGATGTGAGTGCAGTGGCTACTGGTTCATAGATGCTTCAGTGAGAAGAAAGGAAGAAAGGGAGGGAGAGAAGGAGAGAGAGAGAAAGAGAAAAAAAGAAAGAACTAAGAAAGAAAGAGGGAGAGAGAGAGAGAGAGAGAAAGAAAGAAAGAAAGAAAGAAAGAAAGAAAGAAAGAAAGAAAGAAAGAAAGAAAGAAAGAAAGAAAGAAAGAAAAGAAAAGAAAAGAAAAGAAAAGAAAAGAAAAGAAAAGAAAAGAAAAGAAAGAAAGAAAGGAAAAAAAAGAGAAAAGGAAAGGAAAGGAAAGGAAAGGAAAGGAAAGGAAAGGAAAGGAAAGGAAAGGAAAGGAAAGGAAAGAGGAAGGAAGAAAGAAAGGGACAAAACAAATTTTGATGGAGCCAAGCACGTAAAGCTTAGACTTGGGCTTCTGGACACAGAGCTTCCTCCAAATAATGATGAGCTTTTAGGATAGACTTGTCTTAATTTACCTTTTCTCCTGGATTATTAAAGCAAGCTTGAACAAGGAGGCCTCAACTCAGTCCCAGACCTACAGCATCCCCACCCCTGACATGCACGTTAAAATGGACTAGATGAATCCACCTAAGGAGAACTTCTTAAGGGTAAAATAGTGAGTGCTTTGAAGGAATTCAAACAAGTTGGATTATACTGTCAACAATGATTTAAGGAAAGAAAAAATGTATTAAAGTCATAAAACTAAAGAATAAGTATTCCAGCCTAGAAGAGTAGGTAATTGGCGAGTATCATTAAAGGTTTCTGAGAAAAGACGTGCTTAGGAAGAGATGAGAGATATAAATTGCTAGCAAGAGAGGGGAGTGGGTGTAGAAGTGAGCTATATTTCAGACTTCCAGCATATTCCTTTCAGCCACTGGGCTATGTAGAATGAAGTTTTTCCAAGTAGCAGAGAAATATTCTTCACACTGTGTACTCTTTCTTACACAGGGAGTTTCCTTAATCATTGTTTAAAAGGAAATTATAAAACAATTTGATACCCATCTCATGGTCTAAACCAAAGAAAGAGATAAAGTGCCAATGAAACAGCTGAAGATTCAGGAAACAAATAAACCTTGGGGGATACAACTGAGTATCCGTCTTTTAATCTTCAGCCCATGCTTTCACACAGAGGAAAATACTTGTATTGTTCTCTGAAATAATGACCTGTTTTAGTTACCAACTGCTATGGATTGAATTGTGTTTCCCCCCAAATTCATATGCTGAAGTCCTAACCCCTATTATGATGGAATGTAGAGATTGGGACCTTTGGGAAGTATTGAGTTTAGATGAGGTCAGGAGGGTAGGGCCTTCATGATGGGATTAGTGCCTTTATAAGAAGAGACACCAGAGAGCTTGATTCCTCTCTCTTTCTCTGTCCACTATGTGAGGACACAGAGAGAAGCTGACCTTCTGTAAGCCAGGAGAGTTCTCCGAATCTGCCTACACCTTGATCTTGGATTTCCCAGCCTCCAGAACCATGAGAAACTCATGTCTGTTGTAAAAGTCACCCAGTCTATGCTGTTTTATAACAGCAGCCTGAGCTGACTAAATTGTTACAGAAGTAATTCAAATTTAGCCCATGCTCACCCCAGAAAGCATTCATATTGACCCCACTCTCCATTTCAAGGAGCTAATTTCATCTGCATGTAAAGAGTAAAGTTGCTAAGTATTTTTGTGGAGGCAGCCAATTAAGGCAGGTTAAAAACAGTATAGGCCTTCCGCCCATTTTTTAATTGGATTGTTTGGTTTTTCCCTATTGAGCTCCATGAGCTGTTTGTATATTATGGAGATTAATCCTTTGTCCGTTGTTTCATTTGCAAATATTTTCTCCCACTCCGAGGGTTGTCTTTTTGTCTTGTTTATGGTTTCTTTGCTGTGCAAATGTCACGTTTCTAGTTGTTGCCGCCCCAGCTGCTGCCTGCGCCCAGCCTGTGGCCTGGTCTCCTGCCACACCACTTGCTATCGCCCCACCTGTGACCTGTGTCATCTCCACCTGCCCCACCCCGTGTGCTGCACTTCTTCCTGCTGCTGAAGCTCTGCCTGTAATCTTTGTCACATTAAGGATGTCTGCAGAAGTCATGTAGAGTGTGTTGGAGCCAGCCAGTGACTAGGGAAGGGACTCAGCGGCCAACTCTTGTTCTGATTTGGCATTCAGAGTTGGTGCTCAGTTCTAGGAAGTGACAGATGAAAACACATTTGTCACATGATTTTAACTCAGGCCCAAGTGCATCTGTTTTTAGACCAGCAATGTCTTTATCCTAAGTATACACTGACTGTGATGATCTCATACGACACTGTTTTCCTATGTTCTTCATAAACAGCAATTTCCCTGGGGGAAAAAAAAACCAGTATAGGCATATGGTACCTGAGGAAAATCTCATTCAAGAGATGTTTCTATTAATTTAAATAGGGCCACAGAGGCATGTTCATTGATCATCTGTGTCCAGGGTTACTTTGAAGATCCACTATAATATCAAGCATATTTTGATGCCATGTGGAAAATACATTTCTTTCCTGTCAACTCTTGCTTTGGATCAACTGTAGGATTCCCCCAGGAGATTCTAACTGTCAACAGTAAGGTCCCTGTTCTTCTCATCATCTCTGCTTTCTTTCAGGGTTCAACATCCTTCTAAGCTGTTGAAGAATCTCAGTAAAATTGAGAAGTAGCTGGAACACCTATGAAGTCAGGAATAACATGAAAATGTTCTCAATTTCTACCACTGCCTCCAGTTAGAAGCCCAAGGCTTCCTCTGACTATCCATGCCTGAAAACTCTATAAATACATATGTTCTAGGAGAGTTCCATGCCTGCTCAGATCTGTCAATCTGGCTTAAGAACTTTCTTAATAATGCAAGGGTCTGGCTCTAAGGATCAAGGCTACTATTTTGCTGGACAGAATATTCCCCTCCAATTAGACAATTTAAAGCACAATTCTGCCTGATTCCTCACTTCAAATGAGACCAGAAACTATTTCTTTTCCTAATATCTCTTATATATTATAGGTGCTCAATAATAAACTGTATTCCTACCTATTATTATTCCTAGGGTGAGAGCGTCAGCAGAGCAAACACACATATCTCTGCATGAGCTGTTTTGACCATGAGAACATGGCCACCTAGACAAACCATTTGGTTCTCAATGAGCCGTAACATCTATGCTGGGTAAATAAACACAAAAACAGTGATTCAGAAATAAGCACTAAGAACAGTTGTGTTTGCATTACCTAAAAGCCTCATAGGCCCTGTATAATTCATTATGACCATGTAGTAGGTCCTGTATTGAGATGAGGCTTAGTTATTTTAAGTTGTTTAGTGTAGATTTTGGAAAACAAATGGCATCTTCACAAGTCACAAAAGCCTTCATGGACATTTCAGGTCCTAACTTTTTCACATATGTTGTCTTGACTGCTGGACAGGTAAGTTTTTATGTTAAACAAGTAAGGGGCAGATTTGAGTAGATATTATATATTCTCGTCCTAGAAATTTTAACTTCATAAACATTATTTGCTGAACAACTTTCCTCTTTCCTCCCCGTGGTCATCACCTACGTTTATCTGATTATGCCTCAAAAGCAAGCATAAACGTGTGTTTATTTAGACTGCTTGAGGAGTCCAATTCCAATCTGAATACATCCATTTTACCAAATGGAATGTTATGCAGACCTCTTGTCCTCCCTCCTGTTTGTTGGGGCAGAGATTTATACTGTAATCTCCCAGCACATCTGAATTAGAGATGTGAGTCCTGATGGCAACTGTCTATAGGTTGAAATTATAAAGGTCAAAACTGAGTCCAGCAAGTCTTCCTCTCCTTTCATTTGAAGATTCACGTTCCTTAAAGCCAGAATAATATTTATGATGTTCTTGTTATTTAACAGATTCATTTTATTTATGTTAAATGTATTTCTAACAAATTCTACTGTATTTTCATTAGTTATTCAGTAAAACTTCCAAATAAGATAGTAGATAATGATTAATCTCTGATATACCAAATGTCTTCTGACAAAGTCTTAAATTGTCTAATCTGTTTTTCTCCCTCTCCCTCTTCCTCTCCCTCTCCCACACACACATGCACACACACACACACACACATGCACACACACACACATACACACACACCCCAGCATTTGGCCTGCTAAATAAAAAGTTATTCCTTAGCATATAGAATACTTTTTGCTCTCAAATATTTCTCCCCTTCACACATACTTATTTCACTCATTCAGCTAAAATCAACATGCATCTTTTTAAATCCACAGTTGTATATGCTCAAGTTCATATCTCTTTGAAAAATTAATTAATACAGTCATGGCTAATTATCTATACCTGTTTATATGATCAAGGCCATTTTACAAAATGACTATCATAAAGATAATCAGTTTTTTTTTTTTTTAGCTTCTCAGCACAGGTCAGGATAAAGCTTTATTATCCTTCATAAATAGGAATACTGGCCATCACTGGGGAGTGAAATGACTACTGGTCCAGTGTGGTGAATGTCCTTTCAGAGTTTCATTCTTAAAAATTGTTTAAAAAGAAAAAAATTGTTTAGTATGAAAACAGACTCACAGATATAGAGAACAGACTTGTGGTTGCCACGGGGGAGGAGAGTTGGGGAGGGATGGACTGGGAGTTTGGGATTAGCAGACGCAAACTATTACATATAGAATGGATGACCAATAGGGTCCTACTATATAGCACAGGGGACTATATTCAATATCTTGTGATAAACTATAATGGAAAAGAATATAAAAAGAATATTATATATATATATATGCACACATGTATAACTGAGTCACTTTGCTGTATAACAGAAACTAACACAAAATTGTAAATCAACTATATTTCAATTAAAAATGTATAAATAAATAAATAAATGTTTAGTAAATAAATTCAGAGAGAGTGAAAGAGGAGAGGGGTCACCCATAAGCTTAGAGAATTTCCCTCATATCAAAATACCCTGCAATAATCTGAAGCAGAAACATATTATAATGACCTGAGAAAATCCTTGAAGAAGTTCCTCATTGAGGTGGCTTCGAAGGACTAATTGAGAATGCTGCCTATGAATCTGTGTATTTGCCCGCATGTTTTAACACATAACCTCAGTCTGTAAGTCAATGCTCAACTGTAGGGTACACAAGATGTGTTGGGGACATTGTCTTAAATTATGATTCCTGAAAGATCTACAGTCTACAGGTCATAGGACCCTGAAATCTGCATTTTAGTTTACATCCCAAGAAAGTTGTGAACTGCAGCTTCTCTTTTCTTCCTTCATAGATGATTAAGAGCCTGATGTTGAGAGGAACAGTGTAGGAAGACAAGGCAAAGCACGAATCCATCAATGGATGCTGTTAAAAGTTGGGGCAGACAAATGCTCAACAACTGGTCTAACCAGTATATGTCAACCCTAATTTAAGAGGTGTCTAAACCTTTGAAAGGTCAATGTATACACGGCAGTATATCCCGGGCGGGCACCATCCATCATTTCCTGTCCTCCCCCTTGCCTGTCCCTTTGAGGTTTTAAGCTGAGAAGTTCAGAGGCCATGTTATCACTGGGGCCCATGGTCCCTCTCCAAATATACTTTTCATTTCCCCCCTGAGTCTAATGCCTTGCTCTTTCCTACTTATATTCCTTTTCCTGCTCTCTTCAGTCTGGAAGCCTTTCATCTGCCCATTAACCATACACATTTTTAACTAACCAGACTAAGGGCATGTCCTCTTTGGAGATGTCTCCAGATAGCCATGTTCTCCCTATATAAATTCCATTTCCATGTTTTTTTTTTTTATTTTTCATTTTTATAAATGTTATTGTTAACTGTATCATATAACCCCTTTGTCCTGTATCAAAGGACACATATACTTTTATATTCCCCCAATACCATCTATTGCAGATGCTTTATAAAAATCAAAATAAAGCAGGTTTCTTAGAGAGGGCTCGATGGACCAACCACATGGGAATTACCTTAAAAGCACATGTAGTATGCACATCCTGGGCCCCGCCCTAAGCTTGCTGGACCAGAATCTTTACTTTTAAGCGACTAGGAGATACATATGCACCCTACAGTTTGAAATCAATTGGCCTAGAAACATATTTGCCCTAAGGTGCCTACGTATGAGAATCATTTGAGATCCTTATAAAAATTACACATTCCGGAGCTCTGTCAGACTTTCTGAAGGAAGGAGAATCCCAAGAGCAGTGACCTGAGAGTCTATATTTTAACAGGCCCTTTTCATCCCTATCCTTGCCCCATCAGATAACTTAACAATTAGGAAAGCCGATGAAACTTTCTCTAAACTGTTAACAGAGCTTTCTTAAATGGATAAAAACACATTTCAGAGAATAATGTAATGCTAGTTTCTCAACATTTTGCTTTAATTATAATCATTTTCATTATTTTAAAAATTCATACTTTGAGAAATGTAAACTAAAGAATAATGCATTCATTTTCTAAATGATTTCCCCCTGATTGAGATAATAGCCCTGGAGGTAGCCTGGCCTAATATAAAAACAGTGGAATCTGTAGTATCCAAAGTCCCAACTTCGACATTTATGGACTGATGGGCATAAGAAAGTTACTTAAAATCTAGGAGAACTAGTTTCCTCTTAAAAAAAAAAGGTGCGGGATCGCAATACCTAACTTGCAAGCTAATGTATGTAGCCGAGTTCAGGGTGAGGCACGGAGTGTTATTCATCCCTGACTCTAAAATTCCAGCAGAATAAGGAAAGCATGGAAAGTGCATGGGGTGTGGGCAAGAGCCCTTGTTTAGACCATGGTTCTTCTGTGCATTAGCAGAGAGAAGACCCCTTCTTTTTAGGAGGCCACCTGAGCACTTCTGTGGGCTGGGTCCACATCACAGATCTGTGACTTCCACCCGACATCTCAGCAGCAGTGTAGGACTTTTCACTTCTCTTAATCCTTCCTCAGTTGTACAGAACAACAGTATTCTTAAATGCTCATGTACTTTATTAAACAAAGTACTGTACTTGCAGTGGCAACTTAATAGATAGGCAAAATATTGTAGAATCTGCTCTACTCGAATTCACTGGTTATGTGCGTGTTTGCTGAAAATAACATTTTTTAAAACAACCATAATGAGTGCTCACTGAGCAAAGAATCATAAGGACCAAATTTAAAATCATTTAATGAAAGTCACGGTTACTGTTTTTAAATACGTATTTCCATTTTTCCTAGAAATAAACATGTTTTCTTTCTTTAATTGTATGGTTTTTATACAGTGTTCTTCACCTAATATTATATCATGCACATTTACACACCTGTTCAAATAGTCTTTAAAAATGGTTAATAATTGCTTATTATATCTTACTATAACAGTTCTATTATATGTTTACATACTCTTCTATTATTGGACGTTTAGTTTCTTCTATTTTGCTTTTACCTAGAGTTTTTAAATAAATATTCTTCTATGTAGATCTCTGATCGTATCTTTAATTATTTTGTTAGAACCCATTTCTAGAAGTGGGATTATAGGGTCAAAGGGAAGAAAGGTTCTTAAATCTCATGATATAAATCTTTCCCAGTCGCTTTCTAGAAATGTTGCTAATTCAAACTCTATCACCTGCCATCCTACCCAAGAAGAATCCCACTGTATCCAACACCAAAGGCTTACTAATTTTTTTTTTTTGCTTAAATATTTGCCCAGTGAATAAACACTAAAAGAAATTCCTTTTTAATTTGCATGTATTTGATTACTATTAAGATTGATCCTGTTTTATTTACTCATTGTTCATTTTATACTTTCTGCTTATTGTTTTTGATTCCTTTTCTAATGGAGCACTAATATTTTTCCAGTGACCTGTAGTCATACTGTATGTTCTGAAAATAAACCTTTTATTTACTATATGAACTAGACAAGTTTTCCCAAGCTGAAATTTGCCTTCAAATTTTGTTTAAACACTAATCTTCTTTTTGATAGATATGTTTTTCCTCTCCTGAAATGTCAGGGTGAGGAATCAGAAAACAAACAAACAAACAAACAACATTGAAAAGTTAATAATACAGTGTTGTACAAACATCAGAAAAGTTGAAAAAAATTATGCAGTGAACACCTACGACATACATTCTAAAATGAATGTTTTAATTTTAATTAATTTTATTTATTTATTTTTTAACATCTTTATTGGAGTATAATTGCTTTACAATAGTGCGTTAGTTTCTGTTGTATAACAAAGTGAATCAGCTATACATAAACATATATCCCCATATCCTCTCCCTCTTTCATCTCCCTCCCACCCTTCCTACCCCACCCCTCTACGTGGACACAAAGCACTGAGCTGATCTCCCTGTGCTATGCGGCTGCTTCTCACTAGCTACTACTTTACATTTGGTAGTGTCTATATGTCCATGCCACTCTCTCACTTCGTCCCAGCTTACCCTTCCCCCTCCCCATGTCCTCAAGTCCATTCGCTACGTCTGTGTCTTTATTCCTGTCCTGCCCCTAAGTTCATCAGAACCATTTTTTCCCTTTGGATTCCATATATATGTGTTAGCATACGGTACTTGTTTTTCTCTTTCTAACTACACTCTGTATGACACACTATAGGTCCATCCACCTCACTACAAATAACTCAATTTCATTTCTTTTTATGGCTGAGTAATATTCCATTGTATATATGTGCCACATTTTCTTTATCCATTCATCTGTCGATGGACACTTAGGTTGCTTCCATGTCCTGGCTATTGTAAATAGAGCTGCAATGAACATTTTGGTACATGACTCTTTTTGAATTATGGTTTTCTCAGGGTATATGCCCAGTAGTGGGATTGCTGAGTCATATGGTAGTTCTATTTTTCATTTTTTAAGGAACTTCCATACTGTTCTGCAGAGTGGCTGTAGCAATTTACATTCCCACCAACAGTGCAAGAGGGTTCCCTTTTCTCCACACCCTCTCTAGCATTTATTGTTTGTAGATTTTTTGATGATGGCCATTCTGACTGGTGTGAGGTGATACCTCATTGTAGTTTTGATTTTTATTTCTCTAATGATTAGTGATGTTGAGCATCCTTTCAAGTGTTTGTTGGCAATCTGTATATCTTCTTTGGAGAAATGTCTATTTAGGTCTTCTGCTCATTTTGGGATTGGGTTGTTTGTTTTTTTTCATATTGAGCTGCATGAGCTGCTTGTAAATTTTGGAGATTAATCCTTTGTCCGTTGTATCACATTGATTGATCTGCATATATTGAAGAATCCTTGCATTCCTGGGATAAACCCGACTTGATCATGGTGTATGATCCTTTTAATGTGCTGTTGGATTCTGTTTGCTAGTGTTTTGTTGAGGATTTTTGCATCTTTGCTCATCAGTGATATTGTTCTGTAGATTTATTTTTTTGTGACATCTTTGTCTGGTTTTGGTATCAGGGTGATGGTGGCCTCGTAGAATGAGTTGGGGAGTGTTCCTCCCTCTGCTTTCTTTTGGAAGAGTTTGAGAAAGATAGGTGTTAGCTCTTCTCTAAAAGTTTGATAGAATTCCCCTGTGAATCCACCTGGTCCTGGGCTTTTGCTTCTTGGAAGATTTTTAATCGCAGTTTCAATTTCAGTGCTTGTGATTGGTCTGTTTATATTTTCTATTTCTTCCTGATTCAGTCTCTGAAGGATGTGCTTTTCTAAGAATTTGTCCATTTTACTGGCATTTGGTTGCTTGTAGTAATCGCTCATGATCCTTTGTATTTCTGCAGTATCAGTTGTTACTTCTCCTTTTTCATTTCTAATTCTACTGATTTGAGTCTTCTCCCTTTTTTTATTGATGAGTCTGGCTAATGGTTTATCAATTTTTTTTATCTTCTCAAAGAACCAGCTTTTAGTTTTATTGATCTTTGTTATTGTTTCTTTCATTTCTTCTTCACTTATTTCTGATCTGATCTTTATGATTTCTTTCCTTCTGCTAACTTTGGGGTTTTTTTGTTCTTCTTTCTCTAATTGCTTTAGGTATAAGGTTATGTTGTTTATTTGAGATGTTCCTTATTTCTTGAGGTAGGATTGTAGTGCTATAAACTTCCCACTTAGAACTGCTTTTGCTGCATCCCATAGGTTTTGGGTCATCGGGTTTTCATTGTCATTTATTTCTAGGTATTTTTTGATTTCCTCTTTGATTTCTTCAGTGATCTCTTGGTAACTTAGTAGGGTATTATTTAGCCTCCACATGTTTGTATTTTTTACAGATTTTTTCCTGTAATTGATATCTAGTCTCATAGCATTGTGGTCAGACAGGATAGTTGATACAATTTCAATTTTCTTAAATCTACCAAGGCTTCATTTGTGACCCAAGATATGATCTATCCTGAAGAATGTTCCATGAGCACTTGAGAAGAAAGTGTATTCCGTTGTTTTAGGATGCAATGTCCTATAAATGTCAATTAAGTCCATCTTTAATGTATCATTTAAAGCTTGTGTTTCCTTATTTGTTTTCATTTTGGATGATCTATTGGTGAAAGTGGGGTGTTAAAGTCTCCTACTATGATTGTGTTACTGTCGATTTCCCCTTTTATGGCTGTCAGCATTTGCCTTATGTATTGAGGTGCTCCTATGTTGGGTGCATAAATATTTACAATTGTTATATCTTCTTCTTGGATTGATCCCCTGATCATTATGTAGTGTCCTTCTTTGTCTCTTGTAATAGTCTCTGTCTTAAAGTTGATTTTCTCTGATATGAGAATTGCTACTCCAGCTTTCTTTTGATTTCCATTTGCATGGAATATCTTCTTCCATCCCCTCACTTTCAGTCTGTATGTGTCCCTAGGTCTGAAATGGGTCACTTGTAGACCCATATATACGGGTCTTGTTGTTGTATCCATTCAGCCAGTCTATGTCTTTTGGTTGGAGCATTTAATCCATTTACATTTAAGGTAGTTATCGATATGTATGTTCCTATGACCATCTTCTTAATTGTTTTGGGTTTGTTATTGTAGGTCTTTTCCTTCTCTTGTGTTTCCTGCCTAGAGAAGTTCCTTTAGCATTTGTTGTAAAGCTGGTTTGGTGGTGCTGAATTCTCTTAGCTTTTGCTTGTCTGTAAAGGTTTTAATTTCTCCATCGAATCTGAATGAGATCCTTGCTGGGTAGAGTAATCTTGGTTGTAGGTTTTTCCCTTTCATCACTTTAAATATATCCTGCCACTCCCTTCTGGCTTGCAGAGTTTCTGCTGAAAATTCCGCTGTTAACCTTATACGTTAACGTTGTACGTTATTTGTTGTTTTTCCCTTGCTGCTTTTAATATTTTTTCTTTGTATTTAATTTTTGATAGTTTGATTAATATGTGTCTTGGTGTGTTTCTCCTTGGATTTATCCTTTATGGGACTCTCTGTGCTTCCTGGACTTGATTGACTATTTCCTTTCCCATATTAGGGAAGTTTTCAACTATAATCTCTTCAAATATTTTCTCAGTCCCTTTCTTTTTCTCTTCTTCTTCTGCGATCCCTATAATTTGAATGTTGGTGCATTTAATGTTGTCCCAGTGGTCTCTGAGGCTTTCCTCAATTCTTTTCATTCTTTTTCTTTATTCTGCTCTGCGGTAGTTATTTCAATTATTTTATCTTCCAGGTCACTTATCCATTCTTCTGCCTCAGTTATTCTGCTATGGATTCCTTCTAGAGAATTTTTAATTTCATTTATTGTTTTGTTCCATCATTGTTTGTTTGCTCTTTAGTTCTTCTAGGTCCTTGGTAAACATTTCTTGTATTTTCTCCATTCTGTTTCCAAGAGTTTGGATCATCTTTACTATCATTACTCTGAATTCTTTTGCAAGTAGACTGCCTATTTCCTCTTCATTTGTTTGGTCTGTTGGGTTTTTACCTTGCTCCTTCATCTGCTGTGTATTTCTCTGTCTTCTCATTTTGCTTAAGTTACTGTGTTTGGGGTCTCCTTTTCACCAGCTGCCGGTTCACAGTTCCCATTGTTTTTGGTGTCTGCCCCCAGTGGCTAAGTTTAGTTCAGTGGGTTGTGTAGCCTTCCTGGTGGAGGGGACTGGTGCCTGTGTTCTGGTGGATGAGGCTGGATCTTGTCTTTCTGGTGGGCAGGACTGTGTTCGGTTGTGCATTTTGGGGTTTCTGTGACTTTATTATGATTTTAGGCAGCCTCTCTGCTAATGGATGGGGTTGTGTTCCTGTCTTGCTAGTTGTTTGGCATAGGGTGTCCAGCACTGTAGCTTGCTGGTCATTGAGTGGAGCTGGGTGTTAGCATTGAGATGGAGATCTCTGGGAGAGCTTTCACCGTTTGATATTATGTGGAGCCGGGAGGTCTCTGGTGGACCAATGTTCTGAACTCAGCTCTCCCACCTCAGAGGCACAGGCCTGACACCCGGCCGGAGCACCAAGACCCTGTCAGCCACACAGCTCAGAAGAAAAGGGAGAAAAAAAGAAAGAAAGAGAGAAAAATAAAATAAAATAAAGTTATTAAAATAAAAAATAATTAAAATAAATTGAAAAGTAATAAAAAAAAGAAGAAAGAAAGAAAGAAGAGAGAAACCAAACCAAAAAACAAATCCACTAATGATAACAAGCACTAAAAAACTATAGAAAAACAAACAAAAAAAACGGACAGACAGATCCCTAGGACAAATGGTAAAAGCAAAGCTACACAGACAAAATCACACAAAGTCTACCGCCTCAATTTGGGATGATTTGTTGTCTATTCAGGTCTTCCACAGATGCAGGGTACATGAAGTTGATTGTGGAGATTTAATCCACTGCTCCTGAGGCTGCTGGGAGAGATTTCCCTTTCTCTTCTTTGTTCGCACAGCTCCTGGAGTTCAGCTTTGGATTTGGTCCTGCCTCTGCGTGTAGGTCACCTGAAGGCGTCTGTTCCCCACCCAGACAGGATGGGGTTAAAGGAGCAGCTGATTATGGGGCTCTGGCTCACTCAGGCTGGGGGGAGGGAGGGGTCCGGATGCGGGATGAGCCTGCGGTGGCAGAGGCTGGCGTGACGTTGCACCAGTCTGAGGTGCACCATGTGTTCTCCAGGGGAAGTTGTCCCTGGATCATGGGATCCTGGCAGTGGCAGCTGCATAGGCTCCTGGGAGGGGAGGTGTGCGTAGCGACCTGTGCTTGCACACAGGCTTCTTGGTGGCTGCAGCAGCAGCCTTAGCATCTCATGCCCGTCTCTGGGGTCCATGCTGATAGCCGCAGCTCGCGCCCATCTCTGGAGCTCATTTAGGTGATGCTCTGAATCCCCTCTCCTCGTGCACCAGTTAACAATGGTCTCTTGCCTCTCAGGCAGGTCCAGACTTTTTCCCGGACTCCCTCCTGGCTAGCTGTGGCGCACTAGCCCCCCTCAGGCTGTGTTCACGCAGCCAACCCCAGTCCTCTCCCTGGGATCCGACCAAAGCCTGAGCCTCAGCTCCCAGCCCCCACCTGCCCTGGTGGGTGAGCAGACCTAATTAATTTTATAATTAAAGTTTAATGTTTTATGTTTTTATCACATATCTATCTATTGGAAATTATTTTAACTGTTCATAGTCAATTCTTTTTTTTATAATCCCACTTCCAGGAACTTAACCTACAGAAATACTAAAGTTTAAGCACCATAAAAAGTAGGTGCTCTTTCTGTCTTGCTTTCAACTGTATCCACAGCATCTAGAACAGGGCTCATCACATTGTAGCCCTCACTAGATATTTGATGGCATGGCTTTCTTCAATTGGGGGCGAGGACTTTTCCTGCTCTAGGACAATAAAAAATACATTTTAGTGTGTTTATGCCCCAAGATCATAAAATCTGTTTAGTGCAAAGCAGCACAGTATATTCTAACAGCCAGTCAGATGTAACTGGCCTACTTAATCCATGTGCTAAATGGCTGAAAAGTATGTTCAAATATTAGAAACATCAAATATGTTTTATCTACAAATAAGCAAAAGGCTGTGGATAAATTGTCATAAATTCTGGAAAATGGTTTGCGTTTAATGGCAGCATCCCATAGCTGGGAGGGAATTAGCATTCAAAACATTTCTACTTCCTTCCAGAAGATGATGGGCTAATACTGAAATGCCTATGAAGACAGAAGAACAAAAGAAAATGTTGCAGGCTAAAGCACCTGACAAGAATGGGGAAAAGTGTGTCACGGATTACAGAATTTATCTCATTGAGAAGGGAATAGAAAAATGATGCATGATACTTCAAGAGAGAAACAAAAGTCTGCACGAATCTTCCGAGTCTGGAGTGCCAGGGTGAGCAGAAATGTAGAAACAAGCTAATTACTGTCTGTCTTTCACTCTCCTAGTTAGGAACAAAAGGAGGAAGGGAGCCACACATTCTCGACATCCACTAACAACAACAACAACAAAAAACTTTTATTGTCCCTCTTCTCAAGAGTCTTGGAGCAAAGCTAACTCTGCCATGTGGTTGCAGCTAGAATCACTTGTGAAGCTTCCAAAAAAAAAAAAAAATTCTAATACCCAGAGCCTGTGCCAGACCAAGGAAATCAGAATCTCTCCAGGCTGGGGAGGGAGGGGAAGGTATTTATATAAAACACTCCCCAAGTCATCCTGATGTGCAGTGAGAAATACAAAACACTGGATGAAAGGAAGCAGCAAAGAAGGCATGGAGGAGTCAGATTCTGTAAAGTGCTAAGTTCCTTCCAGAGTTTGCTCTTCTGTGATGACAACCAACCAAAATGGGGTAAAGACAAGAAAGTGCTTTCCAGTGATTTCAGATTTCGGCTACCTCTCACCCAAATATCAGGTGTGTGCATTGGTTTCTGTGGAAAAGGTTAAGGGAAGCCTTCATCAGGAGTGTCATTTTCCATTTGTATTTAGGGTAGTGGATAGGTTATGCTAACACTGATGTAAGGAATGCCTCCTTCTCATGAAACAAAATAAACCAAAATCAAGAATGAAAGCACCTAGCCCAGTACCTGTCACACAGGCTCTAGATAAATCTTGGCCTCTAACTTCTCTGCTTGAGACGTCCTGAGGTAAAAATAAAAAATCAAGTATTTTGTGCTTGCCCTAAAAGAACAGATTTTAGCTTAGGAGCAGGGGGGAAGCGGGGGACATCCTTCTACAAATTGGCTTTCTAAATGTACTGTTTTCATAAGCATTTTACAAATTATCTCACTTGATAGACAAGAAACTTTTAATAAATAGAGCTAGGATTTCAACTAGAATTGCCTGAATCTAGTGCCTTGTGCTCTTATAATTGCGATTTTCCATATTTACTCAACTGTATCCATTTTGACACTTAGAACATTTCTAATTTCTAACCATTATAAAATAGCTGAATAGTTTCACGTATGTATTTTCCCTCTATATTTAGACTTACTCCTTAGGAACACAGTCTTGGAAGTGAGTAGTCAGAGAGTGTGAACACGTTTATGGTATTATGGTATTTTACATATATTGTGAAATTGCTTACCAAAGGTGTTGTACAAATAGACAACGCCTCCAGAAATGCATGATAGACAAATTGCAAGAGTATTTATCTCTAATTTAATTATTTAATTATTGCTTAATTTCTATTTTGTTTACTGGTGAATTGAAACATTTCTTATATGTTTTTTGGATTGTTTATCTATTGGAATTTTCACTTATAAGCTTTGATATGATTTTCTTTGTAGAGTTTTTTACAGTAGCAATAAATACTTTCGTGGCATTATGTTAAATGCTTATCTCCCCAGCTAGATAGTAAGCCCCTTGAGGGCAGATGTCATATCTATCATGTTCAATGTTGATTTCTGGTGCTTAGCATCATGCCTGGTATACAATATGTACTAAAGCTATTCATAAATAGAAAGACATATTTACTAGCATATTTATTGGAGGAAAATGTGAAGTCTATTGTATTTTTATGGTGTTGATTTTATTGTTGTTTTGTATGGTTTAGGGTAGTACCAAGGCTAGGCAGTGACCATCACAAAGTAATCCATTCTAAAGAGGATTAGCATTGAGAAATCATAGAACAGAAAAGGCAGTTTAAAAGGAATGGAAATGATCTAGGAAAGCTTCCTTGAAGAGATGGATTTCTTTACTGCCAAAACCTTTTCAAATGAAGGAGAGAGTTTTGTGGTACCCTTTCTGTTGAGGATTTTGCTGATAACCTTTTATAAGAGGTAATGGACCCAACTGAAACAACCTGTATTCTCTAGGCTGTAATGGCCTTCTAATTAGCCCAATTAATGTGATGGCTTTCATTTGTAAGACAGGTAATGGTTTAGAATCTGATTTCCTTAAGATCACTTCTCTCTAGGATGTAAAACAACAATAAAGGGCAGCTAAAGCACTCCTGGAGTGGCCGAATACTGTATTTACTCATTTTATTTCCTGCCCCTTCCTGCCCCACAGTTTTAAAGTGAAAATAAAAGGTATTTTTCCTCCACAGAACTCCCCCAGACATGCCACATTTGTTAGGACACCAACCAAGAGCAGATCTGAAGTGACTCCTTAGAGTTTTCATAAGGTCAGTCCAGTGGAGAACCCCCAATTGGTGGTCATGTACGCCCAGGCCAATGTCCCAAAATATTTGAGTTTGCCCTTTTCTGTGGAAATAAACATTATTATTATTTTAAAAATCCTAAAGGAAACTATGATGTGTGTGTCTGAGGCAAACCATTCTTGTCACACTCTACTGGTTTCCATGAGCTGAGAAGCATCACAATAAATTGCCTGCTGTCACTGCCTGTGGAAAGTCAGATTAGCTCTCTAGCAATCTGATCTATAGAAATGGCCCTTCCTTACTATCTCAGCACCCTTTCTGGGAAACAGCATGCTTGCTGCTCTGTTCAGACTCCACTCTGATTTTTTTTCAAACAATTCCCTGGGGATTCTGATGGTTTTGAATATGTAAAGGAACCAAAGATTTTCAAAAAGAACAACTGAGCCTGATAGGGGCTTCTTGATTTATGTAGCTATCGCCTGAAGTGAGAATTCCTCTTTGACAGTTAAAAGCTACTGTTACGTGCCTTCCTTCCTTCCATCCTTCCTTCCTTCCTTTGCCTGTTAGCACATATTTTGGACAAGTTCACGCAAATAAAATGCAAGCACAATTGGGAAACACCACTAGTAATTTCAGTAATTTAGCAAAGTATTTTCTAAATCAGTTATTAACAAGTCATATATTTCTCAATGCCCCAAAGTTACTTTTGATACCAGTGTTTATTCGGTGTTTCTAAAATAATTATTAAAAATAAATTCTAATCTTTTGACATGTTGATGTCCAATACAGTAGCTATTGGCTACATGTGGCTATTTAGCACTTGAAATGTGACTATTACAAATATAAAATAAATGTATAAAATACATCATAAAATTTCACCTATTTATTTTTAAATTTTTAGAAACGTGTCTACTAGAAAATTTTAAATTACGTATGTCAATTACATTATACTTATATTGAGGCCAGTCTTGGGATGGAAACATTTAGGCTTCAGCACTGCTGGAGTTCATCACTAATAGGATGATCTCAGCATAGTCCTATCTGTTGCCTTCCCCCAGCTCTCCACAAACACTCTATGCAGCAACAGAACTGAGAGGAATTATGAAGATAAACATTTGCTAGTCAATTAGAGAGCCTAGACCTCCAGGGGAACAGACTAGGCTAAGGAAGCAAGCCCCTCACTTCCCACTGCTGGCACTGTCCAGTCCTAGGACTCGACCTCTCCACCACAGCAAACATTTGAGGCTCCAGAGGCAAGCTGATGGGGTCATAGTTGAGCCTCAGCTCTTCAACCGTTTGACCAGCAACATTTTTAGAAAGGGCTTTAAGTAGGAACTGGCGTAGTGTTCTCAGCATTTTTAAAAGCAAAATTCTCCAATAGTTATTGATAGCTGATGCAAGTATGGTTGAATATGAATTTAATGTTATTTGGAAACCTTTGCCATTGGGCAAACAAATCTTTAAACCAGGTTTTATCAAAGTGAGGTTCTGATATAGCAGAAGCAACTGTTTAGCTGCTTAAAATGCATATTCCAGGGCCCCAACACCAACAATGATGACTTACTAGGCCCAGGCCAGGGAAAAATAATCTCAATTTAGACATCTTTACATTTATTCCCGTTCTAAAGTATGTGATGTGAATCACCACTTGAAGCCATTGTTTTTATTTTTTAATTACTCTGCTTAAAATAAATACATTACATAACAGATATACTGCCATAGTATTATCTATATATTTAGAGATTAAGGAAATGAATATAATTCCCCGGAAGCACTGGAATCTCTACTGCTTCCTCACGAGAACCTGAACACAATTATTTCAGTCATAGTTTCTTGACAAATTTAAAAATTTACTGGTGGTATTACTTACACATCTAAAATTCTTTAATAAAAGTACTTAATAAATATCTTACTCTATTATGTGTCTGATTATAAATCTGAAAATATAAAATTGCATAATATTTTATGCAGTTATAAATTATTAAGATTAGAAAGATTGAGTTTTTTGAGTCCCAAGAATTAGCCTGTCCCTGGAAATATATGCAGTAAGAATTTCTTAGAACTTGTTTAATTATACCATGTAAAATGCCACCCATTTTGACTACCCATGGGTACACTGAGGAGAGAGATATTTAAAAAAGAATTCAGGGGTTATAATTGAAGTTAAAAGTGAGACACTTCAGACAGCAATATGTGTCATAACAATCAAAACAAATCGGATAGTATTAACCTGAAGTTATGCCACGTGACACAAAGGAAGACACAGTACATCCATTGCAGCAAACCTGGATTCTGGTTTGGGGTTATCCACAAACAATGACATTGACATCAGCTGCCTCAACTGAAAACGAAAGCTGGTAAACAAGATGATACTGAGACTTCCTTTTAGAGCTCACATTCTGTGTTTTTAATCCCCACTTGCAGGGCTATGGAACTGTCAGGATAGAATCATTACCAGATTGTTTAGGCAAGATTTAGAGCGTCTCAGAGATAAGCTTGTGTGTGGTCACCGAATGGAATAACAAGAAATATTGTAGGGCAGGTGTAGAGGCAGAAGTGTGAGGTTTCTAGAATGCTACAGCTGCTGCAGAATAAGGTTGAGATGTAGACCCTGGAAAGAGGTGACCAGGCAGCTAAGCTGTGGCTGAGGAGGTGATTGGGAGGCGGGTTCTGAGTCAGGCTGAATAAGGTAGGGGACAGGACTTGAGGGCAGGGTCTCTCCCTGGAATGTCACACAAGGCAGACGGCACTCTCAGCCTCTCACCTCATGAGCACCACCATTTAAACAGCAGAGAAAAAGGAAGATGTGTGTGAAAGTGACATATCTTTATCTCTCCGTGGGAGAGTGGCTTTTACATTTTTTTATCGTTTTCAAAAGAATACATCAGGAAAGCTGGTCAAACCAGCTGCCTTTTGAGGCAACAAAGAACCTGAGTTCAGGGAGCACGGATGGCAGGGAAGAAGGAAAAGTCAGAGGGTAAGATATTTGTCTCCCAACATGAATTGTATGAAGTCTCTCAAAACTTACATGATAAACAAATGATATTGTACTAATACTTTTCTTTTTTTTTCCTTCTCTATTGGCTCACCATGAGACTTCAGTCTCATAACCCCTCACCATTCTGCCATGCCGTTTTTCCTCTCTGGCTGTCTACGTTCAGAATAAAAGGTTCTGCCTACATGGCAGTTCCTGCCCGAAGCAAAAGCAAGAACTGTTATGTGAAATATTTAATGGACCCAGAGCACATTTGTTCAAGTTCCTAGAAGATCGGAGTTTCACTCCTGAAATTTCTCTTTACTTTGATGCCAGTTAACTACCTTTTAAACTAAATGGTGTGGACCCAAGTCCTTTTATCTCTCCTACCATATAAGCATGTGTCTGCCCTCTGGGAGCTTATAACTCAGATATATTACTCCTTTCTGAAGTGTCCTCAGGAAGGCTCTTTTCACATATGTTGAATTTCAACAATAGTATTATTAATATAACAACTAAGTTTTATATATTGCTTAGTGCATTCAAAGCACTTTCAAAAGGCTTCACGTGTATTTACTCATGAATCCTGATTATAACTCTATGCATTAGGTGATATTATTGTACCCATTTTGTAAATAAGAAGTCGGATATCAAGAGAGCTAAGTAACTTGTTCAGAGTCACACAAAGAATAAGTGACCAAGCCACTTCATGAAATGCCACTCTTGCACAACAACATAAAAGTCCATGATGGTGCCACTTAACATGTACTTGACATAGGGAAAGAGAATGGAGTTTGAAGACAAGAGGCCTGGGTTCAAATAAAAATTCAGCCACAATCTAGCTGCATGATTCCTGGACATCTTACTGAACTTCTTTGTGGCTGGAAGATTTTTCATCTCTAAAAATGGAGCTAGTGCTTATACAGGTGATGCAAGGCTCAAAAATAATTTATGAGATGTACCTGGTACATACCTGTCACTCAAAGAGAGTTGTTGATGTTACTATTAAAATCAGTAAGCCATAAAAGGCTACCTAAAACTATTACTCCCTATTTTTCTTCCTACTGAAATGAGGTTTCTGCCATTTCCCCTCTCCATTAATGCCTGGTAATGCAGGACCCAGGTTAGGTTGCACACGCTACAAAGGGGCCACAGCAGGCCAGAGCGTATGTCTGAGATCCCTAGGATCAGCCCTGTTCATTGCATAGAAGAATAGCCAGTTAAGTTAATCCCAGGGTTGCATTCTCAGTAATGATACATCTCAGGCCATTGATCCATGGCTTTATTTTCAAGCTTATTTAAGCAGGAGCTATAAAAAGGAGAGCATCACATACATGCAATATGGAATTAAGCCACACCTGCTCACCCTTCTAATTCTCAGATACCTTTTTATTTGCCCTTATTTTAGGAAGGAAAATCCAATAAAGAAACAGGTTGGGGAAATTTTTTAGGGTTATAATTTTCCACATAATGATATAAACAATTCTGTACAGAACTGCTATCTTGCTAGTGAGAACCCAGAGCTGTTTGCTGGAACAGTGTGCCAGAAACAGAAATCAGCATTGTTCTCTGAGGTGATTCACTGTGGCAATACGGTTGCTGTGAATTTTCTAAAAATTGTAAAATATGTCTTTGCAAAAGGAGGCATGGTTTTAGTTTTATCAATAGGTAGTAAGGCTAAGTGTATCAGGCCTATGAGATGTGAAGGGAATTATCAATTTATTGTATTATAAAGAGCAAAGGAAACTCAAGGCTCCTTTAGCCATAAAAGCATCCTCTTCCTTCTTTTCCTTCTCCAGAGCTGATTCATAGGCAGGAATGGCCATGTGTGAATGAGCAGCCTGGAAAGGAGGTGGGGACCACTTCTCACTTCTGCCTTAGACATTTCAGTGCAATTAATTTCAGCTTGAGGGGCTCTATTTTCTTCTTTGGTGAGGGCAGGGGGATATGAGCTATAATAATATTCCCCAGAAAGTATTACCTTATGCCTTGAATTAAAAAAAAAAAAAAACAATTTGCATAAAAACAAGAAGGTTCATGATGTAAATTGCGTCGAAGAAATCTGTTCCTTGAGCTCCACACCATACGAGTAAATTCTGGGTTCTAAGTTTTAAGATTAAGTTCTTAAAAGTAGGACTGTTGGTGACTTGCATAAACATTTCTCAAGGGCAGGATCTCAGGTATACGACATAGCAAACTGGCACTTAGTAGAATCTGGGTAAAATCAGATCTTGGAACGCTCCCTTGTTACTACTAATTCCTGCGTAGCTTCTAAGGGGGTTCAACTCTACACGTTATGTAGAATGCGTGTTTTTAAGAGTTTTATGGGAGTCAGGAGAATTGGTTTCTGTCCCTCTGATTGCATTTAATGTTCTAAAAGTTAAAAGTTCTTAAGATGGAAATGGTCTAAGACATCTCACTGGGACTCTTTTTTCAATTTCTAAATAATCAAACCTATCATCAGCCAACTGTCAGTTTTATCTTCCTTCAGGCAGGCTTAAAATATATACATATACACTATAGAAGCTGGGGTTTTTTTGTGTGTGTTTTTTTCCCAAACCTCATTTCATGAGCCAATATGCTTGTTTCCCAAAGGAAAAAAAAAAAGTGTTTGTTTTCATGATTTGGGCAGAAACAAATGTTTTCTTTGGGGCTGTTCAAACCGTCAAATATTTCAAGTTTTCTCGTTTCGTTCTATTGGGGGGAGCACCCCCTGGTGGAAAACTGTGAAAGTGTTTGCCATGTGTTTTTACTGTAATGTTCAATAGGCCGATGTGTTTTGAAAATATTATTTTTACGTAAAGCACACCCAGAGCCATTTTTTCAATGTTAATGTCTTAAAAAATTCCTTTACTTCTTTGTAATCATCGCCACACTGTTTAGAATGCGCTCCCTTGTTTTAGATGTTGCATAGATGCAGTCAGAGATGCTGCCGCAATCCCCGAGCTTCAGAACTGAGTGGAGAGAGGCACTCCGGCAGGCTGTTCTTACGGGTGGGAAGAGGGGGACCCTTTTCTTCCTCCCCTCAGTTCTTCCTTCCTGCCATTTCTTCCCTCCCTTTCTTCTCTTCTCTCTCTCTCCCCCTCTCTCCCACCCTCCCCCCTCTCCTCCTCTCTCTCTCTTTCTCCCACTCCGGGGTCTCTCCTTCCTTCCTTCGTTCCTTCTTTCTTTCCTACCAGTACAAACAAAACCGTATTTCCTGGAGGGTCTCAGTGAGTGAGACAACAAACAGTCTGCTGGGAGGATACCCAGTTACAGATAAAGATTAAGGTACAAGCCTTTCCAGAAAAAGGTCCTGCTACAGCAAACTGGAGGAGATTAACAAGAGGGTAGTTTGTTGGGAGATCTTCTTGGCCCCCACCTGCCCCCAAAATATGAACTTAGATAATTACTGAAAAGCATATCAAATTAATCAATGAGCCTTTAATTACTGGATTTTGTAGAGAAAAAAAAATCATCTCTGGAGTAACTGGAAAGAACACTATTGCTTATCCTTGCTGTCATGGGTTGAATCATGCACCCACAAAATAAATATATTGAAGTTCTAACCCCCAGTGCCTCAGAATGTGACCTTATTTGGAAATAGGGTTGTTGCAGATATAATTAGTTAGAGATGAGGTGATACTGGTGTAGGATGGGCCTCTAACCCAATATGGCTGTTGCCCTTATAAAAAGGAGACATTTGAACACAGACACAGGCACACACAGGGAGAATGCCATGTGAACATGAAGGCAGAGATTGGGGCGATATGTCTACAAGCCAAGGAACATTAAAGATGGCCAGCAAACCACCTGAAGCTAGGAGAGAAGCAAGGAACAGATTCTCCCTCACAGTCCTCAGAAGAAACCAATCCTGCCAACACAAAACATCCTGGTTTGTGATACTTTGTTACGGCAACCCTAGCAAACTAATCTTCCTTTGAACCCAACTGGTGGTCCCCTCTCTGCCTGATACCTTTCTGTGTGTAGACCGGTGTGAATGGTCTAATTTCTTCCCATGGTTCCCTGGCCATCTGTCTTCAAAAGTACTGAAGATGGAGATGGAAGACAGATGACACACTGGGTACTGGGCAATATGGCCAGTCTCCCAAGTCCCAAGTGGCTCTTCCATATACCAAGGCCTAGCAATAATTGTTTCTACTGCCACCACATGGAACCAAAATTTAGTAGCAAAACAGCAATGGAGCCCAGGGTCTCTCTCCACCTCTTACGCTTCCAGTAACCAGGTGTGGTTATTCCCACAGGCAAACAAAACAAAAGGAAACAGGTGATAGATATGTCACCTAGAATCCCTGTGCTGCTTGGAGTTTTCTTGAAAACTCTCTCTCAGCTACCCTCAGCAGAGCCAGCCAGTAGTCTCACCTTCTATTATATGTCCTCCTGCCCGAGGGACTGTCCTCCACACTGTTCCCCAAACACACTAAGGCCTCTTCTCCATTTGGTTTGCTCATGGTACAACCCTCATTCCCCAAGGACACTCAGCCCCACCTTCTACATGGACCCTTCTCCAACCAAACCAATCCACATTAACCTCTGAATTCCTGTGACACTGGTTGATTTCACTGCATCACTCAGCCTCGGTGGACTTGCCTCCCACATCAAATAGTCAAGTCCAATAAAGACAACTGTAAATTTTCCTATTTAAAGGTGCACGTCACAGCATGCTATGCTCCGGACCATACAGTGGTTGAGCAATGCAGGCTTACTTTCTGAAGGAAAATGAATAGCTCTGATTATTTGGCTGGATATCTCCATCCCCAAATCACACAAAAACATGTAAATAATGACTTTAGAGTCTCAACAATATTTTCTTTTGTATGATGCCATGTAATCCTACAGCTACCCTGAGAGACAGAGATTCTTACAATAGCATGGAAGGTTTGGGATGAGTTAGAAGGTAGTCTAAAATAGGTTTGGAGTATATTTCAGGCCTATGATTCTCAAGGGTTGGTATTTTATAGAAAATTCTACTGTGAGAGGAACATCCAGCCTTTCAGGTTTCTTCCCTTTATTTTCCTCTCTCTTTCATTTAAACTCCTGGTTAGTGAAACTCCAGCCACCCTGTGATCGTTCACACAACTATGCAGATTGCGCTTGCATTTCCTGCCACACACTCTGTTTTCAACAAACCCCCAGAAACAAGGAAAAATAAGTCTATGTCATTTCCTTGTTGTTTTTTTTTTTTTTTTTTTTAATGATGAAACAAACAACAGGAGAAAGAACCATCTAACAAAACTCCTGTTTCCACTCTGGCCAAATGCTGAGCTGCTTGATTGAGGTGTCATCCCTCCTCTTTGTTTATATTTATTATTTTTGGAGGATTTCCCCCCCTTTAGTGTTTGTGCACCTTTTCCCATTTTTTAAAAGTCATGAATCGTAGTTTGATTTACAACCACTCTCGGGGGAGATAGGCAACTCTAATGAGGGAGCAGCCGGCACGTGTAATTAATATCCACCAGACATTGTACCCCATTAGCTTGCCGTATCCCGGGCTAGGGAGAATGAAGTCGGGAGTGGCGAGCACGGGGCCACGCAGCCGCTCACCCAGGGCATCAGCAGCGCTGAGTGATACGAAGGGGGACGGCGGGTGCAGAGACCCGTGGCCCCACTGGTCAAGCACGGAAGACGAGCAGAAGAGAGAGCTCGGTGAGGAGGGACCGGCAAGCGCATCGGGAAGGATGCCGAGACAGAGATGCTGCGCGTGGCTGATGGATCACTCCCATTTCAAACACAAAAGTAAGGCAGCTTGCCAGCGCAGTTCGGGCCAGTTTCATTAAAACTCTTCATTCATCATACTGCAATGAGGCAGTACGTGTTATCGTGCTGGTGCCGGCCTAGGACCAAAGCTACTCCAGTCCTGGGTGGTGATTCAGAGAGGGCAGAGTGGCAGGTGAGGAAGGAGATGGAAGAATGGCCCCCGCCCGGCACGTGTTGTATTTGTCCCACCTCAGCCCGACACCCAGCAGTCCACAGACAGGTGGAAAGGCCCAGAACCTCCACAATGGTGAAGAACCAAGAACCTGGTTTTGGGCACAAAATAATCAGAGTTATTATCAGTCTGGCACAAAATAATTAGAATTATTATCAGTCTGGCTTCTCAGTGGGGAAGTTTTGGGGGAGCAGCTGCATTTCCACATGCCGTCTTCATAGCTCATGGAAGGCCAAAATTCCATAAATATACAAGAATGGATATAAATTGAAGTTGTGTGTGTATGTGCAGGGGTTCCTCTCCCTCCCTAAGAGTAAGTGGTATGATATAACTATGAAAACCATTAAAATGATAGCATACAGAAATTTCCCCAGTTATTTTCATCATTTTCTTCAAAAAACCCTTTTCTTTATTTTTAAATATCGTAATGCGGCAAGAGGAGCCAGAATCAGATCATAGTACAAAGGGTTGGCATAGTATAACTGGGTCTGACTAGTATAGACATTTCCCTGGACCTGATTACTCAGAGGAAGAGAGAGAAAAAAAAAGACTGCACAAGCAAGGCCAGACCGTTGTTTCTCACACATCCCTTGCTGTGTCCCTGGCCATGCTATGCCAATCTTTCCTAGGTACAATGCTCATCCTGAGATATTTCTGACAGTCAGATTATGAAAGCTTATGTAGTAATGTTGTAGGTGCTAGAAAATGAACAAAATCCCCCATAGCTGTGAGGACATGACTGGCAGTGATGTTGCAAGATGAAGAATGAACTGCGTACATCAAACTTGTCTCCAGGCTCTTGATGGATTCTTTGTCTGCTTCCCAACGATGCCAAGTCTCTGCATCGGGTGCCAATGCCCAGGCCGTAGCTAAGAGAGAGCGTGCATTGTTGAATTACGCAGAGCACTTCTGTGGAGGGTTGCTACTTTAATGGTTTGTTTTCCAGGATTAATGTTGGCAATTCCACAGAGTCAACTTTTCAGCTGGGAATACTGAACAGAAATATGGCATCTCATATGTGATATGAAGAGTGATTTAAATTGTGCTGATTTTGTTCTTTAAAAATTCATTCATCATTCATTCATTTACTCATTCAGCAGCAACACTCTTTTCCTAAAGACCGTCGGGCAAATTCTAGGCAGTGGAGATGTTGAGATGAATAAGATGATGCAATTGCCCTGCCAAAGGTGTATGCATGAGCTATGTTTACAAATAATATATCTGTGATACGAGACATTAGAATGATGCAGCTTCAGGGCTGTAAAGATTCCATGAAGAAAGACAAAGTGTTGGCAAAATATATTCTTACACATACAGACACACAAATACACACAGACACAAATACACACCGTCTGTCAGTATTTTTGTTGTTGTAACTATGAATCTGGCTTTAAATAATAAGAGCAAGAAGACTGCATATTATTTTCCATACTGACATGGACAAGTAACCTCCACTGAAAATGCAATCTCACTATATAGCCCTGCATTTGATGTTTTCACTAGTGGACCTTTGAAAACCCTTAAGTCCAAGCATCTCATATGAGACTCACCTAAGTAACCTACCTCCTCCCTGTTCCCTGGGGTAGAGCTGCTGAAGAATGGCCATTGAAGGGCAAACAAGGGGGGAACCTGGAACCAGAGAGCCTAGGTAATTATTAGACTGAATAATTGGCTTCTGCAAAGTGAGAGTTGATTGTATGTATAAATTACTGGTTAACAAAAAAAAAAAAAAATACATAGGTCTAAAATAAAAATTATAACATTCAAAACAGGTAATTTGATGAGATGAAATATGCCCAAAGAGTCAAATGTTAAAAACAAAGGTTATAATTCTTCTAATGTCAACTGATTAATTATAAACTCACCACAGCCCAGAATAGCTCACTAACAGGAAAGCAGTGACTCCATCAGTTTTCCCTATCATTATCATAAAATAACTAAATAACCATAAAAGTGTGGCACTGCCATTCAAGGTCTTCCTGGCCCATCATCCAGCTGCCCAGCAAAATATATCTACTTGTCCTGCTAAAAGTAACCTCAACCATTTCTTATTTATTGCGGTTGGGAAGGATAGAGGTGGTATAAATAAATCTATAGAAAAAACCCCAAAGCCTTACATTAGCTAACGGTTGTAACCTTCTTAGAGTTTCCACTTTCGTCTTTGACGATGTTAGTTTTCTACCTATCATAAAAAAGTAATGAAAGAAAAATATATTACATTTTATTTCTCCCCTCTCTTTTATAAGTAGCCTTCAAGGAAAACAAAACAAAACAAAACAAAAACTAATACTCATTGAAATGGACAAAAGAAACAGCAAGGTAGAATATAGTTCAGAGAATTGTGCTGAGTTAGTATATTTCAGACTATTGAATTAGAATTCCTTTTGGAGGAATCTATCCACTACCTTCTATGAATTAAAGATTGAGGCAAGTTACAGGACTGAGAGATAAAGGAGAATTAAGACAGCATGTATTCAGCCCCTGTGATGTGCCAAAAGCTATGGATATGTTATCTCACTGAATATTTTATGACTTTTTTTTAAAGGTAGATATCACAATCCATTCAACAGGCAAGAAAACTGAGGCTTAGAAAGAGCGAGTAATTTAGCCAAATTTTCACTAGCGAATGATAAAGTTGGAATAAAACCTCAGTCTTACCAGCTCCACTATACAATTCTTCCTCCCTAGAACACATCATTTTAACTTTTTAAGTGCTTTTCTATATTGGAGGCAGCAGAGAACACTGAAAACCAGAAGAGCAACACAGTTTATACATTAGGGACCCTTAAGTAGGCAGATTTGACATACACAATCTATCAGGATGCAAGCTGCATATTCAAAAGCCACAAAGGAGTGATTTATTACCAATGGAGATGTGTCAAACTTGTTCTAGAAAATCTTTGTTAAGGGGAATTTTTCATTTCATTTTGGACCACTTTCATTTTGATTGGCAATCTTATCTCAGCAATTTGGAGTTATTTCTCAATTTGGTATACTTCACATCATTCTGTAGCCAACAATGAAGACCAATCTTTTAAATAAGATGAGAGGCAATATCTCATATTACCCCAGGTTCAAATCTCAGCACTACCACTTTCTAGCACCATGACCTTGGGCAAGTTACTAAAACTCTCTATGCCTCAGTTTCCCCAAGCATAAAATGAATATAATATTAGCATATGTACCTCAAATGGTTTTGGTACAATATATGCATTAACACATGTAAAGTGCTTAAAAGAGTGTCTGGTAACCAGTTTATGCTATATAACACCTTGCTATTATTACACTGATAATATAGATGAAGCCAGGGTCTGGCACTCAGCAGGGTTCAACAATTCCTAGTTTCCTTTCCTCATATGAAAGCACCTAGTTGCTTTCCCTCAGAAAAATGTAGCTGAATTAAACTCACTCAATATTCAATGTCCTTTCATTTTTCCTACTCCTTTAATTCTCCTATTTCCCTACCTTAGATTTTTACCACCCTTGTGAAAAAATGGTGTTATTCACCCATTTCCCCACATAGCCCAAGATTCTAATTACTGTTATTCATAGGTTCATCCTGGAATTCTGATAAATTTATTTTATGATACAAAGTTTTAAAAATCTCACTATAAACTTCTGCTTAAATTCCACTGAGTATGAATTAGAGTGATATACCTATCTCTACATACACACATCTATCTATCTATATATATAGATAGATAGATACACTTTACAGGAAAATGTAAAATGCGATTCCCTAAGCTGGGAAATCCTGCCTCCTCCCTTTGCCATCTGATGTATAATACTTATGTAACAAAACAAAAAAGACTTTGTGATTAACATACGCACACTACTATATATAAAAGAGATCACCAACAAGGACCTACTGTATAGCACAGGGAACTCTACCCAATATTTTATAATAACCTATAAGGGAAGAGAATCTGAAAAAGAATATATATTCATAATTGAATCACTTTGCTGTACACCTGAAATAAACACAAGATTGTAAATCAACTATATTTTAATAAAAAACAAAATTAAATAAAATAAACAAAAAAATACTATAGAGGCTCTGTTGGGATATTTCCATTCTAATGATTTTAAAAAGATGAAAATTATTTAATAATTCCTTATTTTGATCTGAAATCTTTCTCCCTTCCGTTTCTTGGCCCCAGATTTGCCTTCTAGAGAAATGGTAAACATAATTTGTTTTATGGTGTTTGTGGATGCTATGGTACACGTCTAGATCTTCCATCTACAGGAACATATATTCATTCCCTTGCTACTAAATCTTTCTCATTGAGACATCAACTGAGTCCCTCTCCAAATGTGTGACCTTTCTTTGGGGACAGCCTTTGTCCAATGACTTGTCTGTGCAGGGGCATAAAGTCCTGGCACCAAATGGGATCAGCTGAGGCTCCTGTTGTGAATGACTTGTAGTTCAACTCCTCCCTCTGCCCAAGCATGCTTCCTTTACTCCCCACAGGCCTTGATCTCAAAAGCATTTCTAATAAACTTTGATCTTTGTCTCAGAGTATGCTTCTTAGGAAACTGGACTTGCATTAGCATTTCCATCAATTTAAGTTTAAACTGCATTGTTTCTAAGACATAATATGTTACTCATTTATTTTTTCACTTACTCATTTGTTCAGCATTCATCCATTCATTCACCTCAGTCATCCATTCATCCACCTCAGTCATCCATTCATCTATTCATACATTTCTCCATTCCAACAAAAATATTTAGCTAAGTTTAACATATTATGTGTAAGGTAACATGCTGAGCTCCCCAGGGACAGAGAATGCATAGACGCAGTCCTTTCTTGGCCTTTATCCTAACACAGCTTATAGTTGAGCAGGTAGGATTGGACAAGTACACCAGGATATCTATGAAACAAGAGAGAATATAGGAGAGACAGAGGAAGGGAGGGAGGGGGTGGGAGAGAGGGAGAGGAAGAGAGAAAGAAACATACACACATATATAAAAGAACCCATCTACCACTGAACATCATTGTAGGGGTGTGTGCGTGTGTTTGTTGTGTGTGATAACATCTTAGAGAGATAATTCCCTATTACTTCTCTACTATATCCTATTATGTGGAGTAGTTTATTTTTCCTCTACCTATGCCATTATGTTTCTTCCCACTTACAACTTCTTATGGATTATATCTTTTCTGTATGCAACCTTAGACCCTTATCTAGCTTCCTATCCTCTTAGGAGTTTCAAGTGTTTCAAATTTGATTTTATGCCTGAAGGATCTTGATACATTTCTTTCCCTTAAGCTTCCTACTAATCCACTTTCTCCCTTCGGTTTTTCTTTCTCTATCATGTGAAGTTTAAAGAGAAATGATATCTCCAATGAAAATGCCATGAGGGAAGGGGTGGTAGCAAGTCAGACCTTAAATCTGTGCTCAAATCTCTCTTGAAGTCGTAGAAAGATATTGTAGTCTTTCATTGAGATAAGAGTTTAGGATTGGATTAAAATCCAATCCTCAGTCATTTTTGTTTTCAATTTTAGTAAAATAAACTGAAATGGAAAATAGAAACTAAGTTATCTCTGTTGAGAATAAAACTTTCATCAATGCAATGTTAGAAATACAAATTTAAAGAATGAGCTAATGAATAAAGCAAAATATTTAGCCTAAACCAAGAAGAATTTGAAGTACAATCAGCAGAATTACAGTTAAAATTTAATGTATTTAAGCTTTCAGGATATGAAATAATAAGTATAAATCATAACTGTCAATCAGTCAGATGGCATCTGTTCCACTGAGCTCACGATCCCAGGTTTGCTCTCAATGGCAAGAAAATTTTAAAAACGCAGTTGTCTGGGGAATGTGTATTGACAATAATTTCACAAATCCAAAAGGAACTTGTAGCTGCTACTGAATTAGTCAATGATGAATCACAAGCATCTAGAATGGTGCCAGGTACCAAGTAAGCACTTAATAAATATTTGTGAAATGAATGAATGAATTCCTTCTTGATATTTATAGGTATGTTCTAGGTCACTTCAAATACACTGCTCAACAAACTCAAATCCATTAAACTTTTTTCCCTGCTGCTCCTAACATTTTTTTTTCCTTTTCTAATATTCTCCATGGTGACACTTCACTGAGATATTCCACATGCTTTCTAATTAGGTGTCCAGTGGGGTGTCTGGAAACAGTCTGAATTAGAGATATGATATTTTAAATTACATTTATTTTAAACGAGACAATATTTTAACATTCCATTATTATATTATCATCTTGATTACTGAAGTGGCTACTGTGATAGTGTTGTTTCATATTTTATTTGACTAAATGTAAATTAAAGAATCATTAAGATGTAACATAATGAGATATCCTTAAGGGATGAGAGAGAGGAGAGGAAGAAGAGAAATAAATATAGTAAAGTGTATATTTTAAATTACTTGAATAATTTGATACCTATGATTTGGATTGTCACACAAAGTGATGGAATTAACAGGGTATTGAAAAAATTCCATTGCAAAACATATTCCTATTTAAAATTCTTGGTTTATAAAACTAGTGGTAGTTTTTTTTTTCTCCCTAGTAATAATCCTTCTTCTGAAATGATGGAGGATCAGGTATTTATAACATTGAGTATGGGTGAGTTATTATAAAAGGGAAAAAAATTTTTGGTTGATGCCATCAGAATTATAACGTTAAAATAAAGACTACACATTAGTAAAAGTCTGTATGTCTCTCATTTCACACCACAGTTTAATATTTTTTTTAATTGGGGTATAGTTGCTTTACAATGTTGTGTTAGTTTCTGCTGTACAGCAAAGTCAGTCAGCTAATGTATACATATATCTCCTCTTTTTTGGATTTCCTTCCCATTTAGGTCACCACAGAGCATTAAGTAGAGTCTCCTGTGCTATACAGCAGGTTCTCATTAGTTATCTATTTTATACATGGTAGTGTATATATGGTCAATCCCTGTCTCCCAATTCATCCCACCCCCCTTTTCCCCCCCAACCCCTTGGTGTCCATATGTTTGTTCTCTACGTCTGTGTCTCTATTTCTGCTTTGAAAATAGGTTCATCTGTACCATTTTTCTAGATTCCACATCACCACGGTTTAATATTTACACTCTAGCAGTACTAAGCTACTTCTACTCCCACAGTATTTAAGCTCTTTTTTCCACTTGTTTGCACATAAAATTTCCTCTGCCTGGAATTTCTTTCCCATTCCATGCTCAGAATTTGGCTGCAATTTCTACTCCATTTTCCAGATCTCAATTTAGAAGTCATACCTTGAAAAGCCTTAGTATGCATGTATGTCTCTCTTTCTCTCTCCCTCTCTCCCTCCATCTCTCCTATATTCTCTCTCGTATTATTGGTGTACTGGTGTACTTGTCCAATCCTACCTGCTCAATTATAAGCTATGTTAGGATAAAGGCCAAGAAAGGACTGTGTCTATACATTCTCTATCCCTGGGGAACTCAGCATGTTACCTTATGCATATATGTTAAACTTACTGAAAACGTTTTGTTGGAATGAAGAAATGTATGAATAGATGAAAGGATGACTGAAGTGAATGAATGGATGAATGATGAACAAATGAGTAGGGTTTTTTCCTCGTCCCTTCTCTACCTTTCTAATGTAGCCACTGATTTCAGTTGGGTATGAGTCCTCAAAGACTATTTTCTACACGTTTACATGCCTCTATCATAAGTGTACCCATAGAAAATATAATTTTCTTAAGATATTTCTTAAGACACATATTGTACTGAAAGTATCTTTTAGCTGCTTGCTTTTGTTTCTTCAATAGTAGGATAGCAATTTATTAGACTTAGATATACCTTGCCCTTCCTAATTGTTGCACAGTATTTCATAGTTTGGATATAATACAGTTTATTTGGCTATCCTAACAATTCCCTATTATAAACAGAGCCACAATAAATATTTTTGTGGGGCCTCTTTATGCTCTAGAGAAATTTTCCAAGATGTCAGCTGTAAACTTAACAGGAACAGAGAAGTGACCTTTCTAGCAAGAAGTCCGTACCTAAACCCTGGCTATTAAGGTAAAAATTACCTGCCACAAAATGTTAACATTTTGCTTTCATAGGTCACCTGCCCAGAGGTAGCATGCAGTGCTAGGACTGTAGCAAAATGAAGGGAAATCGGCACACACTGAATGAACGAATACTGTAATTTAGTCAGTCAGTCAATCAAGAAATATTTATTGAGGACCAACCTACCCAGTGCCACGTTCTGTGTCACATGGAGGGAAAACAGTGGTGAAGGAGACACAGTTCCCTCTTTCAAGGAGCTCACAATTTTAAGAAAGAGAAACAAATAAAATTAATGTTTGTTTCCTTATGTCATCTAAGTCTTCTTATAGGGATATGCATACGGTAGTGTGGGAGCATATTGGAAGACCTCCTAAAAGTGTGAGGACAAACCTAGTGATGCTCAAACCTAGAAGTCATGGTGCTCTTGGAGAAACATAACAAAAGATTATTATTTTGAGAACTATGCTGTCATATTCTGCCTCATGATAAACTGTAGTGCAGATAAGTAGTAATATGCAGCACACTTGTTTGTTAATTATGTGTTTTCAAGCCTCTTCTCTCAGTAGACTGATTTAAATGGGGTCAGAGAACACATTTTAGTCAATGTTGTACTTTTCATGGTGCATGGAATACAAAAGGCGAAAAAGATCACAGGAGAAAAGCTTTAAAATTGTTCATTCTGTTTGTTAGACTTAAACGTCCCTACACACGTACGTAATACAACCATTATTTTATTATAGGATACCTACAGTTGGCTCAACTCCTAGAACACAATTAGGAACTCTGGTTATGACAATCTTTCAACATCATGCTCCTCGAAGATAATATCCATACAACTTTTATTGACTGTGTTTGAAAAGCCCCCTATCATATCTCCTGAGGAAAACAGTCTCTCACCAAAATGAATGATAGTGGAAAAAAAATCATTCCTCTAAACATTTAATATCAGTTTCAATAACCAACCTGAATTCCTTAGAATAATTCTCATTCACTTGGGTAATTTTCTGTTACCTCAACCCAGCATTACAGGCACTCTTATAAAGTAGGTGTACATTTCTACTTGGTATCACGTGGACTCTGGAACCAGTCGGCTTAGGTTTGACTTCTAGGTCTACATAAGGTCTGTGACCTTGGACAAGTCATTTTATACTGCTATGCCTCAGTTTCTTTATCTCTAAAATCATATAAAAATACTGATCTCAAACCCTTGATATAGGCTTAAATCAGTTAACATATGCAAAATGCTGGGAACATTATCTGACCCATAGTAACTGGTATGCAAATATTCTCTGAATGAAGACACAAATTCCCTACACTAACTTTTTTTTACCAGATTGCATGACTACTCAATTTCAACAAAGTTGGCCAAGATTAGGTAAATATCATCCAGGAAAAATATCCTTAGTTATAAATAGCAGGGAAACCTTAGAAAGAGTAATAGAAACATACAAAACAAAGAGCACAGAAATATTAGTGATATAAGTGTCTGCAGAAAAATTAGAACCAAGGGTTCCCTAGGTGGATGATTAGTCATTTCATGTCTACAAATGATTCTGTCATCTTAGAAGATAAAGCACTTGGTAGACTATCTGACACATGGTAAACATTCACTAAGTGTTTAATTAACTATTAGTTAACTAATAAATGAAATAGTTGTTTGACTATAAACAAATCACTTGACATCTCTAGGTTTCTGTTTCCTCAAGGATAAAATGAAGAAACTTACCTAAGTCAGTATTTCCTTAATTATATTCAACTAAAAACTGGTTTCCTAGTGTTGTTAATCAGTGCCCTTGAAAAGAAATCCACGGTAGAAAAACTGTTGGAAAAGCTGCATGCTATTTCCTTCTCTTGCATTCACAAACACATTGGTGTAATGGATATTGCAAGATGTTTCATCATAAGGGAACTTTATTTCTCCCACTATTTCCCAAACTTGATTGACAATGGACTCCTTTCCTGTGGTTTCTATCTTATTAGTATCATACAGAACTGATGTTATTCTGAACAAAAATGGGAAAAATTGCTACTCAATGTTTAGTTTGTACACCAGTGCTAGCCTGCAAATTATTGAGTTGGCCAAAAGGTTCATTCATATTTTTTCCATAAGATGGCTCTAGTAGCACTTAGTTGGCTTTAACTTCATTCGAAACAATTTTCTTAGATTGTATGTGACAGCTGTCATATCAGCGTGCATTTAAAAAAAGACTTATCAAAATTGGTGAATTTTTGTGTAGCCATTTTAATATTAAAGATGGAAGAAAAAAACATTTTTGGCATATTATGCTTTATTATTTCAAGAAAGGTAAAAACAACTGAAACACAAAAAAAGATTTGTGCAGTGTATGGAGAAGGTAGACTGATCGAACCTGTCACAAGTGGTTTATTGAAGTTTCGTGCTGGAGATTTTTCGCTGGACAATGCTCCATGGTCAGGTAGACCAGTTGAAGTTGATAGCGATCAAATCGAGACATTAATTGAGAACAATCAACATTATACCATGCGGGAGGTAGCCGACATACTCAAAATATCCAAATCAAGCGTTGAAAATCATTTGCACCAGCTTGGTTATATGAACCACTTTGATGTTTGGGTTCCTTATAAGTTAAGCGAAAAAAACCTTCTTGACTGAATTTCCGCATGCGATTCTCCACTTAAACATAATTAAAATGTTACGTTTTTAAAACAAATTGTAACAGGCGATGAAAAGTGGATACTGTACAATTATGTGGAATGTAAGAGATCATGGGGCAAGTGAAATGAACCACGACCAACCTCATCAAAGGTCAGTCTTTATCCAAAGAAGGTGGTATTGTGTATATGGTGTGATTGGAAGGGAGTCCTCTATTATGAGCTCCTTCTGGAAAACAAAACGATTAATTCCAACAAGTAGTGCTCCCAGTTAGACCAAATGAAAGCAGCACTTGACGAAAAGCATCCAGAATTAGTCAACAGAAAACGCATAATCTTCCATCAGGATAATGCAAGACCGCATGTTTCTTTGATGACCAGGCAAAAACTGTTACAGCTTGGCTGGGAAGTTCTGATTCATCCGCCGTATTTACCAGACATTGCACCTTTGGATTTCCATTTATTTTGGTCTTTACAAAATTCTCTTAATAGAAGAAATTCCAATTCCCTGGAAGACTGTAAAAGGCACGTGGAACAGTTTTTCACTCGAAAAGATAAAAAGTTTGGGGAATATGGAATTATGAAGTTGCCTGAAAAATGGCAGAAGATAATGGAAGAAAAGGGAGAATACGTTGTTCGATAAAGTTCTTGGTGAAAATGAAAAATGTGTCTTTTATTTTTACCTAAAAACTGAAGGCACTTTTTGGCCAACCCAATATTTACCAGTCTAAGATAAAATAAGTACAAAAATTCAAAGCAGGTATTTAGAAACTTTCATAGCAATTTGATGGATTTTTTTTTTTTTTTTTTGGTCTATTGAATATAATAAAAAAAATTAGGGATTGTATTTTCTGTTTTTCCTTCATGGCTTTTTTCCTTAGAAGTTCATTTTTATTAGATTTTACTTAGTCCTTTATGTGCTGTAAATTAAAAAGAAAAGAAAAAGAACATGGATTCTTCACCTTAGATAGTTTGAGAAGTACTGACTAGATGAACACCAACATTATTTCTGAATCTTTAAGATTCCTGGCTTCTACCCCAAATTTTAATCAGAATCCGTAGAGTTACAGGGAATCTATGTATCTACAGCTTCCCAGGTTATTCTGACCAGACTTTGAGAAACAATGCCTTACACTGTGGGCAGCCTGATAATAAAAGCTGTATTAAATAAAATAACAAAGATAAACAAAGATAAATAAATCTTTGTTTCATCAGTGATGAATCCACAGGACATAAATATGTTTGTGAAATATGTAAATGAAAAAGCTCAGGTAACAGAATATGAATCTATCATTAGCATGAGACTTTTGAGTCCTATGTTCATGGATAGATTAGAGTTAATCCAAACTGGAAACAAATTATTGGTCCATGTCTTAGCCCACACTATATTCATCATATGGATACAAATATTTCAAACCTTTTGTTAAAAGATACCTTTACTAGTCCTTGTTCCTCAATCAGTTTAGTATCATATTGGTATTTATGTACCATGTCTTCACGTTCACACCTATAGAATGCTAAGTGTTTAAAATACAGATTGATTTTTTTTTTCTTATTTTTATGCTCTTAATAAGGCAAGGAATGTAGTTATGTGATTCCTGTCTCAGGGTATTTTATGTCTGTTTGTTGAGAAGAACCTAAACCCCGATCACAAACAGTGGCTCTTCACCTGGACTACATCTTGGAATCACTTGAGATATTGACAAAATCTGATACCTCAGTCCTATACCTAGAGTTTCTGATTTAATTCATCTTTGGAGTGGCTTGGAAGTCACAATTTTTAAAAGCTCCCCAAATGATTCTAATATATAACCAGGGTTGAGAAACACAGAAGTGACCAGGTGCAGTTCCTATCAGACAAACACATAGTAGTTATCAGACATCTCATACCCAAATGAAACTATTTAAGTTGACGTGGAGAAGGGACCTCTCTGGGCTCACTGTGAAGGGCTTCTTTTATTCACTGAGGGTTAAGAAGATGAATAATGTTCAGTTTTAAGAGATAAATGTATAAAACTCTATATATCCCTCACCCTTTCCCTTCTGCACATTCTCAATAATCATTCTCTGCTCATCAGATTAAGGTTGTTTATTAAACAATAAGGAAAAGTTAAGAGACAGTGAAAAAAGAGACCATAGAGAGGAGAGAAGCAGAGTGAGAAAGAATATCTTCATTAAATTGCTTTAAACAAACCCAAATAAAATAACTAAACAAACAAATAAACAAAAACCACTTACTGCTCTCTTAGCCTCAGGTCCTACTGTCTAATTCCCTGGACCATCAGGGTCCCTAAGGCATGAGTGACTTTTCTTAGGGTCAGATCTTTTCACCTCTAGATATAGCAAAAATTCTTGAAGGGAGGAGAGGAGAGAACTGGGGTAGGACCACAGGAAATTATTATTTTGGAGGCCAGAGGGGCTTGCTGTCTCTCCTCTTGCCTTCCCCCATGCCTGGAGGGTTAAGGGAAGACTTTACAACTAGCCAAATGATAGCATGTGACTTTCTTCTGGACACCCAAAGGTCACATCCCCAGCTCCAATCTCTTTTCATCTGCCCAGGTTCTGTGCTGTCATTTCATTAAAAGGATGGTTTTCACCTCAAGTCTTTGTTCCTGGTAGAGGGTTAGGCCTAAATACCTCAAAGTCTTAAAACAACTAATAAACCTTATCTAATATGTAGAAAAGCATCTGTTTTGATTAACAATATTTTATATCATAATTAAGTACTGTTATAGCTGAAGGGCAATTTGTTCTCTGGGGTATCGCTTCTTTGAGTTCAAGAAAATACTCCCTACTCGCATTTGTTCTAAACCACCTCCAAATTTATTCTGATTTGCAAATTCAGTGTTGTTTATGTAAACTAACACTGACAATGAATTAACAAAACCATATGACCCCTCCTTTCACTGTACAAATATTTTTTCATGCTCACAGTATGTTTGTGTCCCTTTTATGCATTTTACTTCAGATCTTAGTGGGTAAACTTGAGCCTTAATAACTTTTACTTTATGTCAAACTCCCTTATTTTTCTTTGATATTTTCCTCAACTACATACAATCTTTATTAAATGAGAAAAGGAGAAAAGGAGAGGGTGCCCAATGAAGTGATATTCTGTCCAAAAAGGAAAACTCTTCTATCTTTTCTACTTCCTACTGGTAAATAATTTCCTAGGTGACTACAAGGCAAAATGCAAAGCATGATAATTTGCTGCCAGCGTTACTCAACTCTGCCATTTAGATAACCTACGTTACCTATGGAGCTTACTCTAAGGGAGATTATTGTTCTGTTTCAATTGATTTTCTCATTGCTCACTATCACCAAACAATATTCTTCTTAAATTGATTTTTATTTAGTTTTCACTCAACAAACCTTTAATTAAGAACTACCATATGTCAGCCATCATCCTACATGTCAGAGAATAGTCTAGACTAATGATCTCAACTCTCAAAGAATTCACAGCCCATTTGGGGAAAAGTAAGAAAACCAAGGATTACAATGAGATAGACTGACAGACAGCCATAGGACTGCAGCAGAAGGTGGGGTGGGGCAGTTAATACATTTTGGCTGGCGGGAGAAGGGGGAAGAATAGTCAAGTAAGACTTTCCAAGAAGGGTGCTATTTGAATAGAAGTTATTTGGGCAGAGTAGAGGAACAAGCATGAATGGTATCGAGTTCCCAGCAGAGAAAATCCAATAGAGACAAAACTAAGATTCCTTTAGTGCCAAAAAATGTAAGGAAAATTTGCTTGCAGTAAAAATTACCCATGGAAATCCCAAAAGTTTCCTATGAAATGCAGCATACTTTTTTTTTTTCATTTATATCACTCTGTATAATAATTTTAGCACATTTAATGTTGAGAATCACTGAACCAGAATAAAGGAAGTAACAAAAGGAAGATCTACATGAGATATCTTGAGATACAAACCATTCTGCCATTTAGGTAACTATTATGTCAAATCCTTGGTGATGAATGGAGGACAGGAGGGCAAAATCTCAGTTATTTCTGGCTAACTGAAGGGTTTTCCATTCTATTTTGATATGAAGATTCTCTTACCTTAATATATGCTAAAATGTTTGTTATGTGGACTAGATGTTATACATAGAATCACTTAGCACTGGGCCTGGCTAATAGTAATACTTTATAATTTTTTAAAATATTTGACTCCAAGTCTTGATTGATCAGGCTCATATACTTGGCCACCAACTTCTTATTCCAAGTTGATATTTCTTGGAATGGCCTTATTAAATAGCTATCCCTGTCATGATCTGGGGAAGTGATCTCAAATTATGAGTAATTTAATTTCTAAAGGGCTTGTATAAGATGTACCGGGGCATAACACAACTCTGATGGGGAGTTTACCAAGAATAGAGGCATCCATGCACCATCAGGTAGAGAACTGCAAGCATTTCCGTAAGTATGGGTACACAGTGCATCTGCAGGGGTAGCAGGAGCTGAGACAGAGGAGGCAGGGCCCTGTGTGTCACGTTAAGGAATGAGAATTTATCCTGGGCCTTTGCATGATTTTAAGCTAGGGGATGACATAAATGTATTTTGTTTAAAAAGGTTACTTTGATGACTATGTGCAGGATGGATTAGAGATGAGCACTGCTCACATCAGGGAGAAAAGTAAGGGGCCTATTAGGATATTATCCTGATTATCCTATTAGGATAACCCTGGTGGGAAACAGAAGGGACTAAACCAAGTCAGAATCAGGAGGAATAGAGCAAAGAAAATGGAACAGAGATATTTAGGACATAGAGAAACTAGGCTTGATTTTTTATTTGAAGTGAAGGTTTTGGGTATGAACTGATGAATTCAGTTTTGGCCATGCTGCATTTGAGCTTCCTGTGAGCTATTCAAATGGAATTGTTCAGGTGGCAATTGGATATAAAGGTCTGAAGTTTAGCAAAGACTTCCTGGTTAGAGACACAAATTTCAGATATATTAGCACATAACCAGACAGACAATAGAAGAGGGTCAAAGGCTGATCCCAGGATAGTTCCAACATTTAAGGGGTAAAATATGATGAAAGCATAGACAAAGTGAATGAGCTAGGATATTATTTGACAATATAAAGAACACTTGAGTATATTTATAAGCAGAAAAAAGAACTACTTTCTTTTAAAATACATGTGGAAATGTGGCAAAACTTGTGAACCAAGGTCTTAGAAAAGAGAGGGGGACATGGGACCCCTTCCTACTCTCCAGGGCCAGCACAAAGGCAGGTTCCAGTCTTGGTGTTAAATCACAACCCTTCTACCATAGATATCTGTTTATAAGTGAAACCCTGTAACTGATAGCAGCCTTTAAAAGGAATGGAAGGGGCTTCCCTGGTGGCGCAGCGGTTGAGAATCTGCCTGCCAATGCAGGGGACACGGGTTCGAGCCCTGGTCTGGGAAGATCCCACATGCCGCAGAGCAGCTGGGCCCGTGAGCCACAATTACTGAGCCTGCGCGTCTGAAGCCTGTGCTCCCCAACAGGAGAGGCCGCGATAGTGAGAGGCCCGCACACCGCGATGAAGAGTGGCCCCCGCTTGCCGCAACTGGAGAAAGCCCTCACACAGAAACGAAGACCCAACACAGCCATAAATAAATAAATAAATAAATAAATAAATAAATAAAAATTAAAAAAAAAAAAGCAACAGTCTTTAAAGATTATCTTAAAAAAAAAAAAGGAATGGAAGACATCGAAAGGTGGCAGAGAACAGGAAGTGTGTCTGCAGAAGGACTTATCTTCAGACATTGGCTTTAAATGGTTTAATCGATTCCCTCAAAGTGAAATGAGCACTAATTTGGGAGCCACAAGTATGTCACTTAGATGTCCTTCTGGAGAAGTTGGCTTTTTGGAGAGCAGAGTTGACAGACAGCCTTGGCTGCTACCCCTGTGAATCAACCACCTCGTTCTTGCCAAGACCACCTTTCTCCCAGGCTCTTCCCAGTTGATGCATGAGCAGAGCAGCAGTACTAATTCTGGCCCATTACTATTGGGTTTCTCTAACAGGAAACTTCTGGGTTTCCATCATCCTGGCCAAGATTTCTCTGCGGTCTAGAGCTCTTCCTACAAAATCTTTCCTCCCATGTCTCCTTTTAGCACTGCAGGCTGAAAGTACTCCCTGCCTACTCCTCCTTTTCCCCCTTTTATCCATTCAAACCTTTCCCACCTAAATCTCTTGCACTTCCAATCCTGTCTTGGTACCTCTGCTTCTAGGATGACCTGAACTGACACAAGGGATTGCTCTGAGGGCTGAGGATTTAAAGTTAACAAGACAGACAAGGCTCCTATCTCCAAAGATAATATAATTTGTTGATTTTTGATAGAACATAAGTACATCTTGATTCTCCTTTCAGTTCCTGTGGACAGAGTTATCTGCATCTGCTTTTTTAAAATGTATTTTTCAACTCATTGCTTTGATATCAGCACACCTGAGGATTCCTAGGATGGCTTTGCTCCTCTCTCAATTAACTTTATACTGTTTCCCTTATATCTCTGCCAAGATCTGTGCCATGGTTCTTACCTTTATGAACAATCTCATCATTCATGGTCCTCAAAGCTACCCCTTGGCACTGTGGCAGAAAGTGAGTCATCATATACCCATGAAATCCAAGATGATTCTGAGATAATGCAGGAAAGATTAGCTATCTCGCACTTTTCCCCTCACTCTGTTTTTCATTCTGGCTCTCTGCCCCTGGCTGACAAAATGTGCACGTAACCATCCTCATTCTGAATTGCATTTTGAGACGAGAATGCCTCGACATCCACACGCGTCTCATCAAAATCCTAACATTGATTTAAAAGGCATGAGTCATTTTATTTGTATCTTGGGTTCTGTTTGGGAAAATGCTGACACTAGAAAACAGGAAAGTCTCATTTCCTCTCCCTCCTTCATTTTCCACGATGCTCCATAGCCTATACAGCACTTCTGGCCCACCCTTCACACAGCTGATGGCTTTACAACACTTCTCAGTCACAAAGTCTCAGTAGTTGCAGGGGTTGGCGGAACTACCACTTGATCTGGTGTACACAGGCACAGACCCTTTTTCAAGTTCTTTAGGTCTGCCACGTTTGTGGAGAAAAATTACTCCTTTGGTAGATGCATGTGGAGAGGAGAGGGAGGAGAAGATGAATTAGGGTTAGAATGGGAGGACTGGGGCACCTCTCTCTGTGGGTGTGTATTGACCCACTGTCTCTCATGGATGACACAATCCATTTCCTTTTCTCCTTTAGCTCCTGTAAAGCATCATGAACCATCCCAAACAATCCATTTGGCAATAAAATGCTGTTGCATTCCAGTATTACTGTCTGGAGTTCACTTGAAACCCGACCCCATATCAAAATGGAGTAAAGCAAGTTGGCTGCTACGTCTCAGTGGATGCTCTTAGGTTGTCTTCAGGGCTTGAAAAATGTCCATGAAAACCACATTTTAAAACAAAGTGCATCATCTATCAGTGGACATGCTTCAATAAATTGGAGTGTCACTGCAGACCTCCTTAGAATGCAAGCACTAAAGCTCTGTAGGTTGGTGCAGAGAAGGACCTAGTCTTCTCACCCACCTAAATTAATAAATCATCACGTTCAGGTACACACAAAAAACATGGAGGTGGAAGGGTGTTAGGAGCAGGGGTTCAGAATGAAGCACCTCAGTAGACTTAAGGGCATAATCAGAAATCAGGAGTGTGAGTGAGCTTCCTCACCCCCTCAAATCCAGCACGGCAGGGATGGAGATCCAGGAAGATAAAATACTACAGGATGAAATGCTTAGCTGAACAGTATTTTGCTCCCCCATTTCTGAAAGAGAATTTGGTTCTGGTCCCACCGTATCTCTCACTGGCTTCTAAAATTATGTTCAAAGTTCATTTTGTTTTTGAAAACATTCCAGACTAATCCTATTAGTCAGTGTATTTGTATGAGTGTGTTAACAAAAATATGAACATAAAGACAGATGTCGAGGTAGACCTATAGTTTCTTCTACATGCGCCAGTTTAGCTGTCTCTCCCTGGTGTGAACAGTAGAGAGATTTTTGTATGTTGGTCCTGCCTTTCACATTAAGTTGCTAACTCCTCCAGGGCAGGGATCATGGCTACACAATACATTGTCTCTAGATACCTATCTGAGAAAGGCAGATAATCCTCGTGGACAAATAGTAGACCTTAGGGTCAGGAAATCTTGGATCCACTCGGACATGAATTTAGTCAGATAACAATCTCTATGTGCCTTAGAGTCCCCTGCTATAACGCAGGATCAGAAGCATTTCTTTATGGGGTGGTCTAAGAATTCTGATGATGGGGAGAAATTTATCAGGGAAAGGTAGTGTGGAAATGCACAGCACATCTTTCACCTTATTCTTCCAGTTTGTGGAGAGACTGAATCCCAATCCATTGGCTGTTGCATTGTAGACATTTTATTTCCTCTGTAAGTATCTCTGCCCCACTGTGTAGGGTAGTAGATGTATTTTATTTCATTTTAGCATTTAAATGTTTATATATCAATTTGAAACATTTTACCCAGCTACGCTTTTCAATGAGCCAAGTTACATAAATATATTTTCTTTAATAGGTTCCCTGGAGTCACTTTTTCCATTTTGCCATGATTCTTTTTTTCTATGATCAACTTATCTGCTTCTGTTTAAAATATGTTGATTTGAGGCTTTTCTCTATCAAGTACGGTCATAATTAGTTTTATTGTCCAATCTTTACTATTTTATAGGGGACAACTAAGATTTAAAGGCCAAAAGAGCAAAATGTGATAGCAAGAGGTGAGGGCAGTTTTAAAAATGAGGACTATGACAAAGGGACCCATCAGTTCAAAAAGAAGATTCAGGAAATTCACTTCTATTGCCTCCGGTTCCCTGATTGAAGACTTATATTCATTATTCTGATCATTAAGTGATAGAGGTGCTAACACTTGAGGCATAAATGTATCAATAAAAAGCATCCTCTTAGATACCATAGGGGGGAAAAAAAAAAAAACTTGTCCTCCAGAACTAAAAGTCTAATTGCTTATTTAGATAACAATAAGAACAGGATAAAATTAAGTATTAGCAATACGCCTGTCAAAAAAAGTGAGATTATACAAGTTCTAAGGGTGTAAATGTTCAAATGATGTAAAAGAAGTAAATGACAAAACTTAAAGAAAGCCTTGAAGGACAAGATCTGGTGATTTATTAAAAGTAAATTCAGCAGCTTATAGAATGGATGATAGGGCTAGAGGACAAGTTTCAAAATTGCCTGGGAAAAAATGCCCAAATAACACCTTAGAATTGGTTCTGATATGGAGAAAAGACTACCCCCAGACAGAGAGAACTTGTACCACTTCCTTCTTTTAAGTGTCTAATCCAAAATCATAACCAGTGGCCCTAGGACACTTGATTGTCAAAGTGTTGGTCCTAGGCTTATACCCCAGCTGCAAAGGATGCTGGGAAAGCTAGTTTACACTATATTCCTCTCCATCTGTGGAGGTGGTCTGCTCCTCACTGAGACACAGAGATGTAGTTAGGAGCGGGTAGCAATCTCCATACCTACATACAAATGGGCAGGTACGGGGTAGCCACAGAAAATAACTGCTCATTATCAGCATCTTCTTTCCAGCATCAGCTTCATTAAGACTTGAAAAGGTTCAACAAGGAGAATATATTCTTGCTCTTGAACTCTTTGTATCTTAAATCTAAGAGGGACCTTAAAATTCTTTCAGTCCAATCTCCTTGATGAAGTCATCAAGTCTCAAAGAGACGAAAAGATACATCCAGGGGCACACAGTTGATTACTGGTATGGCCAGTACTAATACACTGGTCTCCTAATCCCCACCCGGTGTAGTGTTTGTGCCCCTGCACCAAGTGTAATTCTAAGAGCGATCCTTACTTCTTGGAAGAATGAAAGCAGCATCTTATTTTCTCCCTGCTTGAGGAGCTCTCTTTTTCCATTGAGATGCAAAGTTTTAACAGGACAGGACTGTTCTAAGGCTCTTATAACAAAGCACTACACGATTATCCTCTTTAACTAGCCCCAGGCTATGCTCCTTTCACCCCATGACTTCCCAGTGGTTTACGCTGTGTTTGACTACAACATATTCTATTCTCTTTGAAGAATCAGAGAACTCCATTTGGGACATGACTCAGTGGAAAGGAGTTATGAAAGAAAGGCTCTGTCCTTCACAGGCGTGTGAAGTAGTAGCCTTCACTTCTCTGTGGGACTCACTTTTCTGATCTGTAATATCAGCATACATACCTCCCAGGTTCTTAGTTCGGTTAATTTGTGTTTGTTTCTTTTAGGATTAAATGAGACAAGAATGTACCAATTAGGTCCATAATAAATGTTCATCGAATGAATAAATGAACAGTGTTTTCTTTTCTACATGTATAATATTTATACACATATGTAAGAAAAGCAAGCTTCTCTCGTACATGCTCACCCTCAGCCATATTTCTCTCTCTCTCCCTCTCTCTAATGCATATATATATATATATATATATATATATCATATACAGACACATGCCATACAGATGTATGTTTATCCAGAAACAAGTAGTACTTCTATCAATCAAGGGCATAAATATTTCATTAGGCAAATGTCAGACTCTTCAAGTCTTTATCATGAAGCCACAACTGTTTGGCCCCTCAATCCTTTAGCCTCTGGCCCCTGTTTTCAGTTTTGATGTCAGAATCTACTGCTTCCTGCCATTTCTTTGGCTGGTAGTCTCCCAAGTAACAAAGTCCTAACCACCTAGTGACTTGGGGACCCACCCCACTGCCTACTGAACAAGAATATTAACACATATATACAACACTATATATTTTGCCTTTTTTTCTAGAGCAGATGTTAATCTTCCTGTGGCTCATAGACCAAAGAGTAAAACATTATGTCTCCCAAATTCATTGGCTTGATTTTTAAAAATTTGATTCTAGGATTTTGGGTCTAGGACCCTAAACAATTTCTGCTTTCTCAAGCTTCAATGTGTTTGTAATACCTTCTCGTTCAGTGTCCTTCAAATAAATGTGCCATCAAGGTTGTTTATTGCTTTTCCAGATTTCTAATAAAGACTTTAATTTGTGCCCACCACTTGTGACTGAAATTACTCCCTAACTAGATATACTGCTGAACCAGTTCTTATTAGAGAAATTCCAGCCTGATATACAAGTAGTCACATATTTTACTCTCTATCAAATGTTCTGTTATTAGATTGTAGTTTCTGATATTCTAAAATTTTTGACCTTTAAAAATTACAGTTATGACTAATGTATAAAATAGATAACTAATAAGAACCTGCTGTATAAAAAAAATAAATAAAATAAAATTCAAAAAAATATTACAGTTAATGAAGTATGGTTAAATCCAATATGTGTATTCTTAAAAGAACATAAGGCTTGACGTTGGGAGCCATGAGCTAATTTCTGTCACGGAGTGACTGTAGGCATTTACTTTTCTTTACCTTTCCAGGCCTCAGTTCCCTCAACTTCAAAATAAAACTTTAAGTTAGGTGATTTCTCATTTTCTCTCCAGGCTTTTCAAAGTCTATACATGCATGCCATGAAGCTTATTTAAATCTATCTTTAAAACAAAACTTTAAAAGTACATTGTTTAAATTGTTTAGAGGAAAAACATAAGAGATTTTGGAAAGCAGTTCTGGAAGATTTTACATCAGAGGCTATTAGTATAAATTCAGAGATGGGCTCTAATTGCCACAGGTTTTACAGAAGTTAAAAAAATTGCATTATGTTTTCACTACCTACCAGCTCTTTGGCAATACTTGCATGTTTCTGATGCCCAAATGGGTAGTATAGGTCAAAGTGAAGCAATTACCTCTCATAGATTTGCTATTAGAAGTTTACTACTACTAACCACCCATCACGCAGGACCATACCCTGAGTCATCCTTGACCCTTGCTCTTTATTTCCTCCATTCAATGAGTCACCATGTTCCCACCTACCTGAAGTCCCTCACTAATTCATCAGTCCCAAGTCAATCACCCAAATTCAGGTCTTATGAACTATCACTAGATTATTTCAATCATTTAATAATTAATCTTCCTGCTTTCAAGATCTCCCTGTTTATAAATTTGACCAAAATAAGATACTGTACATACATTTCCTTAACTATAGCTCAGATCATACTATTCTCAAACACATGCATTGGCTTCCTAATGTCTACCAAATATGTTTTAAATCCCTTGGTCTATTAAAAAGGTATTCTAAAATCTAATCTCAACCGTCTGTCTGGATTACTTTTCTACCTGCTTGTTCAAATTATATTCTTTCAAAGCCTAATTCTAAGTCAATATTTTCTTAAAACACCCCTTAGGTGTTAGAGAAATCTCCTGAACCCTCAAGTGACTCTGTCATAGCACTCATGCCTTTCTCGCACAAATTATAATTTCTTATGTATTCACTAGACTACTGTTTCATTAAATGAAGGGACTGTTTCTTCCTTCAATGTTATAGTCTCCATTATCACTTATTGCGTGATTATTACATGAATTTAGAATGAATAGATTGTCTGCCTCTTCCTTAAGGTAAAGTGGAAATTTATTTCCTCTGAGGTGAAAATAGTGATGTAGTTATTTTTATAGTTACTTTTTTAGGGCCAACCCATATTCCTAGCAAGCCATGCACTGCTGTCTGCTTAACAGGGTGGGAGCACAGGGAATAATGAGTAAGCATCAGTGAATGAACTTGGCAGCCACAAACAAATTACCAGAGACAGGCACCTTCCTGAGAGGCAGAGAATTATGGAGGCCATATTGCATGATGGGATATGTAAGTACAGTCTTGGAAGTTCATGTGTGGATGGAAACCAATTAATTAAAGCTCTTAGGAAGATTGCTTTCTACTGTCTGGATGAGAATTTATCATGAGACATGGTTTTTAAGTGGAAAACCTTACATGTAAACCTGGATGAAGGGTTTTGTCCAAGGTGACACAACAAAGGAAGCAATCGAGATAAAAATAGAACACTTGAAACCAACCTCCCGATCTAATCATCAGACACTTTGCAAGTTTATCTGAAGAGGTCCTAATGCAAAGTAGAACCTTAAGAGTGAGAGGTCAGCTTAAGAACTGCAGCAGCCCACTGGGCAGCAATAGAAATGGAATTGATTGCTTCTATAAAGGGTGATACAATTTTATCAGTAATGACACAGCAGAACAAAAAACTTGCAATCTTATATATCATAAAAGCCTTTTCTCTGCTAAAATGCCTTTTGATAATCATTACTAGACACTTAAGGTCACATGACATCTGACCCTCTTTAATCCTGGCATTCTGGCTTAAGTATAAGCGGGCAATTTCATTATGTCTTTGTCTGTATTTTAAAATCCATTTTGCTAGGATTTCTTTCACTCATTCAAAGTTTTAAAGAGCAAAAGTGCTGTAAAGGGGGGGATAAAAATGAGGAGCCTTATTTCTACCTTGCAAGGAACTCAAGTTCTGTTGCTCAGGGATGCCTAAGTAATCTTTTTGGACACAGGTGGTGAGTGGGTTAAAATCGATGAGGATACAGTCCCTGTGGGGACACAGTAGTGGGAGAGAGGGTGAGAGCCAGAAACCAGGCCACAAGAGATGGTAACTTTGCAGGTGGATACAGGGAATGATGTGGGAGAGAAGAGAATTCTGGGCAAAGGAAATAATGTAAGCAAATGCTCCTCTGCCTCAATTACTTCCATTTATTTGTCACAGGTTGATTTCCTTCTTTAGATGTTTATTTTTCACATCAATCCAGGCTTTAATCCTTATTGGCTGTTTTAATTTTCTTAATCTCGACAATCCCCAGTTTCTACAAGAAATCGTACAATGATGGTGACACTAAAGGTAGCTTACCAATATTGGTGAGAATTCAATGAGAAACTGCACACAAGGACTTTATCAGAAACTTGGCAAATTGAGTTCTGCATATAATTATTATGGTTATTTACTCAATGGATACAGAATATGAGTTAGATGAGGCCATCAACAGTCCTACTCATGGAGGAGAAACCAAGTCATGTCCAATCAAAGATGTTACCCTCCGTGGTCTGTCACATCTTTCAGATCCCTCAAATATTAGGTGGACTGGGTCACTGTTCCCTGAGAAGGAAGCTTTCAATTAGCCAACCATCTAAAAAGAAGAGATCAGCTACAACTAGCGAGAGCTACAGAGTACAAGACCCTGAGGACATGGAAAGCAAACACGCACATTATGATATGGAGAAAAATCAAGTGTCACAGTGAGAATGCTTGGGGCAACAGGACATCAGAGGAGCATGGTGCTCAGGACACATTTTGCCTACATCATAGTTCTGCTTGGTGTCAGCCCCCATAAGCCTGTTACAAGGGGATGATCTACTAGATTAGAAGGAATGCTTCTGAAGTCCATCCTATCAGGAATGTGGACAGGAGAGCTGGGGCTATAGGTGGGGTGAACGGCGTGATGGTGAGACTTGTACCATCTGTTCATAGGAACATTTTTTCCAGTTACCTAAAGAAATTTGGATCATTTTATGAATAAGGTGGCTATGAGGGGTACAAATTAAAAATGACCACCCACTTGGGTGCTATTTTTACTAGAGTGGCTACTTTTAAAAATGAGTGTGTGTGTATTGAGGAGGGGGTGCACAAGATGTATACAAAAATTAGCTAAATATAACATGTACTTGTCATTTGAGGATCCATGACATATAGTTAAGAATAAGTAAAACCGAATAAATAGCCCACTGAAAAGTGACACAGATGCCCATGCTCTCTTGAGAAGTAACAGGAAGTGAAAAAAAAATTGATGCCTTATTGCCTCAGTGCTTTATAAAGAGGAGCCTAAAGAAAAAGGTTTTCCCTGTCAGGGTCTGTGGCATGGAATAAGTGTCCACATCCTCCACAATATGGCAGTGATGAAATACCTCCCACATGTACACATACACAGTACCTCATATTTATCACACACACATACACACCTAAACAATAATAGCAAAACCCACTTTAATATATTAATTAAACCAATAACCTAATGTAAGAGAAAATTATTATTCAATATTTTTTTTAATAAATAAGAGTCAATATAGAGACTGGCACATGGCTTGGAGTGTCAAAAGTACTTGGAGTGTCGCTATAAGAAAGCAATTAAGAGTGTGGGTTCTGATGTCAGGTAGGGCTGGGCTGGAATCTATATTCTCACCCTTACAAGCTATGTGATCTTGGCAAGTTGCTTAATCTAGACGGTTTCCTCACCTGTGAAATAAGGATAAGAGTACAGAACCCAGATAGTTGATGAAAGGAAATCATTCATTAAAAAGTACTTTGCATATAATAAAGTTCTGATAAATGTGAATTATTATTATCATCATCACCATTTATATTAAATAGTATTTTCAAATCATGAAGAATACAGCAGAACTGGTACTTAAAGCAAAATCTCTGCTTCCATGTCCACAGCTCTGAACATATTCAACACTAGTACTAATGATTTCTAGAAAATAGTGCATATGCGAAGGGATACTTCCTTTCTTTTACTATTTTGTTAAAGTATTAAATTAATGGTAATGGAAGTCTGGAACCCTATGAAACCTTAGAAAATCTATGAAGTTTATAGCCGTTACAGACTTTGAGACTAGATTCCTATGGTGGTGCAAAGGATGCCCTCTCTCTTCTCGTGCAGTGACAAATAAGATAAATACGGTCACATGTGGAGAAGCTGCATGGACCACATCAAGTTCATTTCATTTGTGAAACCAACTGAAAAATGGCTTGGTTTGCCAGCCCCTTTGCCTATGGCAGCATGAGCACCTGTCACCACAAAGTCAACAGTGGTGCCCTGAACAGTATCCATGCCCTATAAAGTGATGCATAAGGGACCGGCTGGTTTGGAACAGCTTCCTGTGTGCTGTGCAGGTGATGTCAATACTGTACATGTGGAAATCAAACAAACGGATGCTATTAAATCTATTCAGCTGAAGGAATGACTGTTGGGCAAGTGTTATGTTTGTGGTCTAAGCCCTCAAAATGCAATCAGGTTGCAAAATCTGAGACTCAGCATCTTCATCCCTTTCCCTTTACATATGCTGGGCCTCTTCATAGCTGTTCAATCCAAACTCCACCACCAAATTCTAGGACGAATTGTCACCTGAGGCAGAAGCTAGAGAAGGTTCTTTAGATCCATATTCTAGAATTCAGCAGTAGGTCTTGCTTATTGGAATTCATTCAACAACTATTCAAGTATTTATTGAATGTATTCAATGTGTTCCAGATTTAGGTCTATGGAAACCAAACAAATAGGTAAAAATGCCTGTCCTCTTTAAGATTATAAACTTAATCTTATAATTCCACCAGGTGGAAACAGACAATAACTTAAGTAAATTTAGAGTATCTTAGAAGGGGATTGCCATGAAAGAGAAAGGGAAGTTGGGAATAAGATTCTCTTCAAAGCGTGAGTTCACAACTTTGAATAAAGGTGACTAGGAGAGGGTTTTTTGAAAAAGGTTTGAAGGAGGTAAGGAGCAAACCAAGGGGATATCTGGAGGAAGAGTACTCCAAGCAAAGCAGACAAAAACCAGAAAGGCCCAAGGGGAAGCATGACGGATGAATTTAAGAGCAGGGAGAGAGTTTGGCTGGAGCACAGTCAGGAAAGGCTACCAGTAGATGAGGTTAGACAGTCAACAGGACAGATCACATAGGGTCTCATGGGACATGATAAATACTTTGGTCTTTAGATGAGATATTGAGGCATGAGGGTGTCTGGAGTAGAGGTATAATAGGAACTTATTTGTTATTTAACAAGATCACTCTGGCCTGCTGCCTGTTTTGTATCACCTTCAAGCTAAGAATGTTTTCTATGTTTCTAAGTGGTTGACAAAAGAAAAATCAAACAAAGAAGAATATTCCATGGCATGTGAAAATAACATGGAAGTTAAATTTCAGTATTTTGGTCAACGTTTTTTGGAACACAGCCAGGCTCATTCATCTATTGTCTATTGCTATTTTCATGCTATCATGATACAGTGGAGTAGTTGTGACGAAGATCATTTGGCCCCAAAAAGCCTAAAATATTTACTCTCCAGTCCTCTACGGACAAATTTGCCAACCCCTGGACTAGACTAAATGAGGCAAATGTGGAAGCAGAGACCAGTTAGGAGGCACTGCAACAATCACAGTAAGAGGTGACGGTGCCTGGGACCAGGTGGGTCAGTGGTAGGGGTGGTGAGAAACCAGGTCCAGGATACATTTTGGAAGTTAAAGCCAAGTCCCTTTGCTAATAGATGGCAAGCAGGGTGCAGGAGAAATAGAGGGGTCAGAAAAATTCCAAGTTGCAGTACCCCAGTCCTGACTCCAAGTCTCCGAACCTCAGCACCACTCATTCAATTGTTTCACAGATGCTTTATTTTTTTAAATGTGCTTTTAAACTTGTCCCTGAGTTCTCAGTTTCATCAACTGTCTTCCACCTCACTCTCCACTAGGAGAGGGCTCTTGCCCCTGCTTGCCAATCTTCCTCCCAAATCAAGGTTATATCTTTCTCTCTTCATTTTTCTGTTTTTGTTTACAGACCAGAAAGTGGGGAGAAAAAAAATGAAAGCCAGGCAGAAGATATTTAAAGGGAGTCCTAGGATTGCCCCTTTTCTTCCTGGTCAATACTTACTAAGAAGCAGGGGTTCCTTAGCAACTCTCTGGCAATGAAGAACTTTTATTTTGCCTCTGTAAGAGATATCCCAGAAACAAATGCCTAAAATGGCAAGCTACTCATCTGGAACAAAACATCAAGTAATGATATTTCTAGACAGATAACAGTATTTTTAAGCAATAGTCTTAGAATATGAAAAAATTGATATTTCATCCATTTTTGCCAAAGAGCAGGCATGAAGTTTTACCGAAATTGCTAGGAGAGCTTACTAGAGCTACTTTTTAGTGCTAAGTTTATATGACTTAATTTACAATATTTCACCTGTGATTTAAAAAGAAGCTGAGATGTACGGTTGTCATGAGGGCTTTGATTTCTTGTTGTTGCTACAACTTTGCTAGACATCAGTTTCTTCATCAAAAGTGACATAGGTAGATTGAACTATACCTAAGGTCTTTTTTCATTTTTAGCATTTTGTGTTTTTGAGTACCATTGGGGGTCTGCTAATATTCAAGAAGTTTAGGGAAGAGGATGTGAAATGCTAAATCCTTTGAGGCAAAATTCAATTTCTTGCATTTTAGGCTGTATATATTCCTTCCAACCCTGCCTCCTGTTTCTGTCCCTACAAGGTAGACTTTTTGCGTAGAAACAATCTCTCTGCCAGGCTTTTTGTTCTTCTCTAGAATCAGAGGGCAGGATCCTCAGCTTATCAGGTCACAACTATCCCAACTGGCAAAGGCTGTAGTGAATGCCAATTACTACACTTGCAGTTAGAAGCCAATTATTTTTTCCTTAAAATAACATGTGTCCTGTAGTCAAACTGAAGAGTGCACCTAGGTAACGGAAGCAGCCAGTTAAAGGTTAAGCAGGAGGTGAAAGACAAGGTCAGCAGGGTGAGAGAAAGGTCAGGATATAGTATTCACTAAGAGAAATGGACATAGAACTACAGAATGTTAGAGCTAAACAAGATCTTATAGATCATGGTGTCAGAAATATATCCTTGACCCTGACCCTGGCTTTGGAAACAGGGTGAACCACCCAGCTGATGACTCAGGAATTCAGATGGATCATATAATATCATTTCAATTTTACATATATTCTGCACAAAAAAGCAAAAATAATAAGGCATATTGGGAAAGTCAGACAAATCTAGAGATGAATCCCAGCTTTACTATTTCTTAGATCTGGATCCTACAGCAATTCAAATACTTTCTCAGGATGCCACATTTTCCATAGAAAAATGGGGATGATCATACTTACCTCGAAGGACCTGTGAGGTTTATTGATGATGGAGGTAATCATCTGGTACTGAGGAGGCTACTTAACAAATAGTATTCTTTACTGTTTCTGCATGTAGTTGTTTAATGCATTCCTCCAATCTGTTCCCATTTCTAATGTTTTCCACAGCTCTGTTCTCCAACCACCTCAAGCTTTCTTAAATACTTAATATATCTTCCTCAACCTGCAGGAGACCCCAAATCCTTGGATATTCTTTGTCTTCCAATGGGTCAGGTTGGGAATTTAAAAGTCTCAGGCATCCTGTTGCAACTGCCACCATTGCTGTCTGCTGCCACATCTAAGAACTTACTTTATGTAAGGTGGACCTTCCTGCCAGCTGGAGCTTGTACCCCATTATAGAATGAGATACAAGTTTCAGGAATCTGACTGCTGCATGTGGGCACATGCATGCAATCTGCAAATATACCATTTGATTATGTATCTGAGTGGGGAAGGAACACTTGAACTTGAGTCCTAGGTTCCCTGGTAAGGATCCCTAGGAAGAGCTAAGTCCATATCCCATAAGGAGTTCAATGTTAACAATCCACACCTTACAACTCAGTAATAACAGGCTGGGGAATTCTTCTCTTGGTTGGTAACATGGGAGTAATGATTTCCCCCTATTCCCTCTTTCCTCTCTGGGGCAAGTAAGCATAGAGAAAGACAATGAACTAGAGAACACCTAGCATGTTTGACTTAATTTGTGTGGTACAAGCACTCACATTCCAAGGATACTAACTTTCTGGGAGAGCAACCACTGTTGGGAATCCTATAGAAAAATTTGTATCCTAGAGTCAGCCTAAGGGTGTGAAAAAAGTCACTCCAACACCACTAGAATAACTTAAGATCTCTTCCAAAGAAACCAGGAGAGGTAGAGCTCACTGTCCTCAGGTGCTGCCTTACATATCAGTGATTAATCTAAGGGGAAAGGTCATCAAAAATTTTTTTTCTGCATCTATGCAAATGCCATGAAAATCCACGTGCCACATCTGCATTTGTCATAGGAGCTGGCATTAATAGCATATTTAAAAGTCATGATGTCACCGCCATTAATCAGGCCCTGTGGTGCCAGGCTTCAGTGTCATCTATTAATCACCAGTGTCTGCAGACATGTGTATTTGGAAAGGCTAAGTTTAGATCCATAAAGCATGATTTATTTTTTTCAAGTAGCATGACTGAAGATGTATCGCCATCTTGTTCTGCTTTATAATCGTTCACCGCTGTGTCCTTAGGAAAGGCCTGGCATTTCCAAGCTGATATTTAAACAGCTATCCTGAAACAAAATGCAGTTTTAGAGGTTCTGAAAAAGCCATTGATGCATATCTCGCTTCTCCTTTAAAAGAGTGTAACTAGGATGTGAGGGGAGTTTGGTCTTGTTCTTTCTGAGCCATTGCTTCAGGAACAGAGGACACTTCCCAGGGAGGTGAAGAAGCCACCTGACAAAGAAGAGTGATCTGGAGTAAGGACCTTGGAACAAGCCTAACAGATTTCTTTGCACTGGGTCCTGCTTCTTATCTGATTTCTGAAAAAAGCCGTTGCTGGGATTTCTTTGCTCATGGATTGTGATGTAGTCCTAAGATTGGCCACATTACAGAATAGTCACAGAGGAGAATTAGTTCAATGGTTGGAGAGGGAAATAAAGGAATAAAATGGAAGGGTGAAAACAGGTTTAAAGAAACAGGAAATCAAAAGTGAGGTGATGGAGAGAAATAATGAGAAAATAATTGAAAAACTGATAAAATGAAGTAGATTGCAGGAAGGAAGAAGAAATGGGTAGTGGATGAGGCAACAGTGGAAGGTCTGAAGAAAAACTGTATGGAACCATGGGAATCACAGGCAGCGACTGTCCTATCAGCATGTGGTACAGTACTTTGCTGACTTCTTTTCCTTGTGAGAGCCCCTCTCTTAGATTGATCTGATCTGCTCAGATGTTGGCCTGGATTTAACATTGGATTGTATGCTTTGAAAAGACTTCTATGTGTCTTAGCATAAATAAATAATATCACTTTCTATTTAGTCAGTCTGCTAAGACTAGAAATTCTTCATGTGGATAACCTACATGATGCATTTTTCCCCACTATTTCTACATGATTAGAAAGTTTCCAGCATTTTAATTACCCCCACTGTACATATAAAATCTCGTAGAGAAATGAAAGACTCACCCACACAACAACCTTCAAGCTTGGGATGGCAACCCCTACAACAGTCAAAGGCTCAACCAGGATTTAGGCATTACGCTTAATTCAACAGAAGGAAATAAAGTTGTTAATCAACTACAAGAATTATTTTATATGCATCTATCATTTTAAGATTCCATCTTCTTTTCTCACTTCAGCCCCTCTCCCTAAAGTCCGACCATGTGGTCTTTCACATACACCCGGTCATTATTCATACATCCCAGGAATGCCATGCATGTCTTCTCAGTGGATACCAAGTCAGAAGCCACCACAGGTGGACGATCAGAGTGTTGTTTCTCATGTCCTTACCATTTGTCTGGATCAAAAAAGGAACAATGTAAAACACTGTTCTTAAAAATGTTTTATACATTGACTTTTGACCTAAAAACATAATTTGTCATTACTTTGCCTCCATTTATATAGTTTGGTTTGCTTCAAACCTCTGCTCAAGAAAGATTTTAGATGAGGAGAAAGGAAAGGAGCAGTACAGAGGAATTAATCAAGTTCCAACCACACTACTCACTGTACATCACTGTGATGAATGCAATATAGCCTCTGCTTTCAAAGAACATATACTCTTGGGAAAGGGTGGTAAACAGACCCCAAAACAAGAAAGGGCAGTAAATTGTTAGGGTTCTACATTAGAAGTCAATCAAAGTTACTACAGAGACACGTGAGAAAACATTACTTCTGTTGTTGAACTGAACTGAAGGGGACATCTGGGGGGACAGGGGAGAGAATGGGAAAATTTAACAGAGAGAACTTATATTTGAGACTACATTTCTAGAGATAAAATGTTTTGGAGGCTTTTGGTTTACACATGGTAATAGAAAATGCTATTAAAAGGACCAATGCCTTTCAAAAATACTCTGTCTTGAATAAAAACAGATAATCATCAGACACTTGGTACTGAGATTTCAGCCTATGTCAGAGAGCTTGATATTAAGACGAAAATAGCAGAATGCATGTTTCTCACTAGATTTTTAAAATCTAGAATAAATCCTACAGACAAATATCGAGGTTCATCTTAGAAATACACTGAATAAAAGCAAATAGAAGATAAGCTTGTGACACTTTCTACTATCCTAGCAGGGATGACACTAACAGTGGAGAAGGCTTGTAATCTAAATAAACAAGGAACACAAATTTTACACCATGTTAGAAGTTTTTGATTCTAATTAGAAATTATCATTTTTCTGGTTTTCTAGGAAACAAAGCTTTGTGCATCTCTACTAATTTCAATGGCTATAAGCATATATATTTTTAAAAATTCTACAGTTTTTTTGCATGTATAGAAACTTAGGTCACCTCTTATTATGATTAAAGTACAAAAAGGTGAATAAGCAGATTTTCTTCCATTCTTCTCTCACATTGTCATAGAATTCTATAAAAGTTTGCATTTTCTATACTAAAAATGAAATTTGAGGTTCAAACTCAACCCTTCTGTTTCACCATCTAAGTGGATGATGCAATAGATACAGCAAAGGGAATGCTAATGATGAGAGCTGTAAAATCTCTGTGAACAACAAAGAATTAGACCCAATTTTTACCAGTATCTCTTCTGCATATACACCTACCCTCCTCAAACAAACACCCTGTTAATTAGATTGTGACTTAGTGGAATGGATATTTCTCAAGAGAGAAAGACTCCATTCTGTAGGCCAGTCTGTTTTACTCCCAGACACCTCAGAAGGATTCCAGATCAACACCCTCCTTGAGCAACTGTCCCTTCCCTTCTTTGATCTTTCTCCTTTTGTGAGGATATCTTTTGTTATTGCTCACTGTCAATCATCTCAGGCTGCTATAACAAAACAAAGAATAGGTGACTTAAACAACAGACATTTCTTTCTCCCAGTTCTGGAGGCTGAGAAGGCCAAGACTGAGGGCTGGTGGATCTGGTGTCTAGTAAGATTTCACTTCCTAGTTTGAAGATGGCCGTCTTCCTGCTGTTTCCTTACTTGGCCGAGGGATAGAGCATCTCTCTGGTGTCTCTCCTTCTAAGGGTACTGATCCTATTCCCTGATCCCCTCATGAATTTGGTACCTCCCAAAGGTTTCGCCTCCAAATATTATCACACTGAGGCTTCAACATTTGATGTGAGTGGGGACTCAAATATTCAGTCATTTTCCCACCACAGTCCGTACTCCAAGAGGTCAAGCAGGCACAGGGAGCAGGAGCAGTAGCTGTAGTCCATTTTCTCCAAGAACTAGGAGACAATCAGTCTTTAAAATGGCTTTAGCACTTTTGCATTTGTTCAAATCACCTCCTTTCCTTGACTTTCTACCTTTTGTCATAATCCATCTCTCTTATAAGAAGGTGATCAAAGGAGCAACATGTCCTGACTCCCTTCTGCAGCCTTGTCCAGTTTCTCTAGACAGTTAGGGGTCTTTGGTCTCCTCGCTCCAAGAACAGTGCCTTTGTTATTGTGTTTACGCCACTAGAGCAGGAGCTATTAAAACACAGGATCTGCTTAATCTGCTTAATTTATAATGTTGAAGGGATGAAGAAAAACCTAAAATTACTTAATAAAGAACCTGGAGAAAAGGCTATCAACTCTGGTTTATTTAAATAACGAAACTATTAAATACTTTAATTAGATATACACACAGACATTAACTACTTTAAAAGTAGCAAAGCACTGAAAGAAAATAAGTTGGACTCTTGACTTATTTCATAGGAAGGTGCAAAGAAAGAAAGAACAAAAGCTATTCTCAGTGTCTTTCATAACAACACACAAGACAACATTTTATCAGTGGAATTAAGCGCTATAACCAGGCCTCAAAGAGAAGACAACAGCATTAAACCTTTATGACTGACCAGGAACACACTCTACCATCTTCTTGAAAAGAACAAAAAAAGAGACAATATTAGGAAGTGAAGAGTCGAAAGAGTTTTATAATAGCATTCGGGAGTGACTTGAGGAACAGAGATGGGATAAAAGTAAAATAAAATGAACCTTCCATTTATGACTGCTGACAGAGAATTAGACCAGAGGCATAAAAGAAAAGAAAAAAGCAACTAATAAGTGGTAGAATTGGAAAGGTCTTAGTGTAGAGCCAATCCCATATTATTAGAAAAAAGATATCAGATATAAACACACTATTTCTCAGTGTTCCACTCCAAGCAATTCAAGAAAACTTTAGCCTTCCAGGGCTGGTTTTGAAAATACTGCTATCACTCTGACCAGACAAAAGTTTCATTTCACATACTCAACACATTTTAAAGGTGTGTATAAAGCAAAATTTTTAACATTAATTCCACTTCTCCATTGATTTCTATGAAGATGCAGCATATGAATAACACCATGAAAAATATTTGAGGCTCATCTTGAGAGAATAAATAAACATAAATTATAATAGTTACATCGGCATTCAACCTTTGTTAATAACAACTGTCTACCCAGCTTTGAGATCTTCTCATTCTCCTCTGTCAGAAACTAATCAATCCTCTAACTAATCCACATCACTGGATTGAACCTTCTACTTCCAGCTATGATAAAGTATCTTGTAACAGACTATCTCACTGTGAACAACTATAAAACCTGGATAAAATACAAAAAGTAAGTGAATGGATCAGAGAGCAACCAAGGTAGCTATAGTGTAATGATCCAAGATCTTGAGAAGAAAACCATATTGAGGAAAATTCAACTTTCTCCACTGCTTTTCCCCACAAGGCATTTGCCAGCTTGTAAACCGTGCAGGGTTGAAAGTGAAAGCAGAAAAGTAGGAGCTCAAAACTTTTGACAGGCTCATGAGCTCATGATACCAGGGAGATGGAAGACGAACTTCAGAATTACCAAGGTAGTCAGGGCACTAGGGGGCTGAGATTGAAGGAAAAAGGGAACTGCAAGGAAGGGACCCTTTCTTTATATACGACTTCTTCCTCTGAGGCATTCGAAGATTCCAAAATTATACTAGGCAAGTGACCTAGAATGAATGGATGAATGAATGAATAAAGTGATAAATAAATAAATAGCAACTAAGAGGCTACAAAGTTAAGCAGAGCTTTCAACAGTCTCAAGATAATGGGGAGACAAAAATTGGAGTTCAGGGCCAGCCAAAGAGGGATCAGTAATAAATACCCCAGGTTTTTTGTTGGGAGTTCTGAAAGTGTACAGCCTAGAAAGGAGGGCAAAACTTCCCAAAGATATGTTCTCACAAAGACTGAAGATTAGCCTCAAATCATCTCAGTGCCTTACTGGATCAAGATCACCCTCTAATCCATGCATTCTCAACAAAGCTAATACTGTCCCCACGGGAGTTAAGATTGATCCTTTTGGTGGTAAGAGAAAATCTTAAATATTAGTTTCCTGCCCTCCAAAAACTCAACTCTACCCAACAAAACCTTATCCTTTAATATTTATTTTCTGTCATTTGGTTTTCTTGACTATCACGAGAGTAATATTGACACTGAATTCACAGAAGATACACAAAATGAATGCAAGATCAGTACTATAAAACTGTGGTGAATAGATGGCTATAATTGGAGGACTTTCTCTTGATTGATTGTTCAATACTGAAGTCATTGTAAGAGGCAGCTTGCATGTCTAAAACATGAGTAGCTTATAGATTTTTTTTATGTTTGATCCTCAGTGCTTTTGTGTGTGACATGCACTTTGAAAATTAAATAAAAATTGTTTATATTTTATTATTTCATTCTACAAAAGTTATTCAACTTTCATTAATTATGTCAAGGGCTTAAAAGAACAAATGTCAAGAGTATCTGAATGATATCTGGCAGATACTAAAGTTAAAAGTTATTTTCTCATATCATGAAAAAGTTAAAAATTAAATTCACTAAAATAATTTTAAGAAATTAATTTAATGCTTTTAATTGTTTTAGTGGAGAAATAGTAGTTTTAAATGATTTTTAAATGTGAGTTTATTACTATTATTATATATTTACATAAACTTCTAATTTGCATTTGTAATTCAATACATTAAAAGTTGCAAAGACAGTTGTAAAGTTAACTGTTAATAGTTTTTAAAATTTTTACTCTTAATTTTTATTTAGTCATTTTTAGTCCTGTATTAATAAAAAATAAGATTTACACTTACTCTTTTTGTGTAGAAAACACAGACGTACAGACATTCATAAACATATATACAGTATATCTGAGTTATTACAATTTTATGGGTGAGTAATTAGGAAACAAAATGCCTCATTATTAAGGAACTAGTTTAAAAAGTTTAAGAAACACTAGTCTAACTGTCTGCCAGAGGAAAATTAAATTTTCTCTGGAGAAAGACAATATTTTTTTTTATCATCCAGAGCCTCCAAAATTTACCATGCATAATGTCTGGCACTCAATAAAATATTACCAGTTATGTCAGGAAATGGGAAGAAAATATAGAAATAAAGAAGATGAAAGAACAGACAACAGAAACAGACTCCCAAATGAAAAATAAAAACTGGAGCTGTCAGATATGGATTTAAAATAACTATGACTAAAATCAGAAAATAGATAACCAGATAGAGAATTTCACCTGTGAAATGGAATTTTTAAGAAATGATGAAATAGGAATTCTAGAACTAAAAAATGCAATAAATGAAATTATAAACTCAATATATGGTTAACAACAGATTAGATAGAGTAGATGGAACTCTAACATGTGTGTATTGGAGAGAGAATAGAAACAGAAGCAATATTTGAAGAGATACTGGCAAAGAACATTCTAAATCAGATCAAAGACATCCAGCCACTGATTCAAGAAGCTATGCGAATTCCAAGTAGGATAAATATAAAGAAAACAACACCTAGGTAAGAGCCAAGCAGCACTACTTAAAAGACAAAGAGAGAGTTTAAAGAAGCCAGAGGGGGATAAAAAAAGACACACTGCATTCGAATGAACAACTAGAAGAATGACAGCTGGGGTTTTAACAAAAATGATGGAAGATAGGATAGAAATGACATCTTTAAGTACTAAAGTAAAAGTAAACTTACTTTCTTCTGGAGAATTTTATGTATCTAAGTTAAAAGAGCTAATTTTATACTAGGACAGGTGCAAATGGATATCACAGGAATATTAGAGGATGTTTTGTAGTAGCTTTTATGCAGACAAGTAACTGTCAACTGAAGCTTTCTATGGACTCAGTTCATGAAAAAAAAAATTCTATTCCACCATCATCTGCTTCCTGGTACAAAAATTCAAGCTCATCTGTCTCAGTTCAGTTTATAACTTATTCTTGGCTTGATTCTCATGTACATCCCAATGGGTGATCCCTCAAATACCTTACTTAGTTTAAGAACCCAATATGTGCATGTCATTCACTTTATCTAAATATATTTCCAATACTTTACTTTAAAAAAATCTTATAATAAGCCTGCTAAGTAGTAATGATGAAATAATTGCATTATTGGTGGCACAAATACTCCCCCCGCCTTTTAAAAAACTCTACTTTGGGTGCTTATAGTTCTGACCCAGGTTATTACTTAGATTACTATTCTGCATTGTTTTATATTCTTCAAATATCTATTCCTCAGAGTCTCCTGAACAAAAATTTGATATCATATCCTTTATGTTTAAATCACTGTCTTGGGATAAATTCCAAGTTCATTAATATAGCATAAAAGACCTTTCATAATCAAAGCCTTGATTAACTCGCTATTACATTTCCGATAGTCTTTGGAGAGGCTTTTAATTACCCTACACCCCGCCCCCATACACACACATCTCCATACCCAGTTCACAAAGTTCTACTTAGAATAGCTTCCCCTTCTTCCTCACAAGGCTAAATCACATTCATCCTTAAACAATTAGTTTAGCTACCATGCTCAAGCAGCCTATTCTGAAGCTGTAGACTGGCTTTTAGTACTTTTCCTCCATGTTCTCTTTATACACTATATTGAATTTCTGATTACATATCTGTTCTCACTCTACTAGAATATAATCTTTAGTTCAAGGGTATTGGAGCCAGTAGCTATCTCAGTACTCTGTAGATAGTGGGCCCTCAATAAAATGAGGGTAATATAGCTTCCAAGAGGATATAAAATCTGAAATATAGGCTCATTGGCCAACTTAAATTTAAAATACTCGCTGATATTTCAAAATTATCAAAATCTGTTCTGAACCTAAGCATCAAATAATTCATCACATCAGGTATATTCTTCTGTGGGTGGATTATACAAGACAAAAGACTCGATGGCAAAGGCCAGGGTATGGCAAGCATCATCTGTTGCCAAACCATACCTGATTCAGTCATACTATGGGTCCCAGCCTAGAGAGGAAGGCGGGTGAAAGCTCTTGTTCATCTGACAGCAAGATCTTTGTACATTTTTCCTTTTTTAAAAACCTGACCTGCTTACCTGTGCCTGTTCCTTACCTGATAATCCTACTCCCACAGGGACATTTGCACAGAATTCTGGTTTTATACTGATTATCTGGATTTGATGTTAGCCTTTCTATTTAACACCTCAACTGCCACAACTTACAATTCTGTCACTCATAATCCTGTCCCTTATGTGAAACAACTGCCTCATATCCACAAGGAACACACTTTTTGATTTGTCCTTTAGCACAGCAGTATCCAATTTCACTTCCTGAGCATAAGTAGTATATCCTGACTTGAAGTTCAATGGAAAGCTTATGGAAGGCAGGAAATGAGTCTATTTTCTGAATAAATGTGTCCTTTCTTGATCAAAATCAATCTGGTCAGGAATATTCACTAGACATTGCCTGAATGGAGAAAATAATAAAAATAGTCTAATAGTAAAAACTAGTTTCTTCAGACACAGTGGAGGAAGAAAGAGGATGGAGGTAAAAGAACTAAAAGTGAAACTCTGAAGCAGTTTCTTATAAACATGGAACTATTTAAGCCTCCAAAAGAACTATATCATTGGTTTTATTTTCAGAACTCACCGTTCCCAACTTTGGATACACACTAAAAATGTACTTCTACTGTTCCATCAACAAACATTGAGTGCTCTCTGAATATTTGGTACTGATATTAGCCTAGTGTTAGAAAATAAAATAAAGAAATCTGTTGAAGGTGAGAGAATTTACTTTTAAGTAATTTCATGAGCAGTTTCAAGATGAATTCTTATTAATATTAATTTTCCAAATTCAAAAATGTGTTATTTATTCATTCAATAAATATTCATTAAGCATATATTTGAGACAAGATATTGGAGATATAAAAATTAACAAGGTATATGTTCCTCTCTCACAGACAAAGAGGAAGCAAAATAAGCAATAACAAAAAAATGATGTAAATGATAAGATAAGAAAAAAATATAGTGTTCTGGACAAATGACAACAGCACATAACCTGGTCTAAGGGCTATCATGGAAATCTTTTCTGAGAAAGAACTGAAGGACAGGGAGGAGAAAGTCAGTCCAGTAGAATGGATAGGAAGGGGAACATCAAAATCATATCTAATATTATAGACTAATCGGCATGATCAAGTAAGCACAGTGATAATAGAGTATTTAAAAAAAACAAACAAACTTCTGAAAGAGAAACTTCTCTGACAAGTGTTGGTTTAGGAAACTACTTCTCATCTATGCTTAGAGATAACTTGGATTTTTGCCCCAAAAGGGAGAACTGAGTTCTCATAATAGGAAAATTATGATTCTGAGCATTGCTGAAGATAGGACATTATGTGAGGGGAAATTCCATTACCTCAGCCAACACAAATGTTCAAGAATTCTAGCTATAAAAGAATGCTAATCATTCTAATTATCCAGATGTTGTTACTTTGGATTTGAAAAAAAAAGAATAAGGAGGAGGAGGAGGAGGTTGGGGGCGACTGAAAGCCATGATGTCCCTGACAGCACAGCCTCTGTGATGGAAAATAACTAGTCTAGGGCAGAATAAAATGGTCTGTCTTACTGCCTAAACTTTGTCCACCAAATGAAATGTTAGCTAATAGAAGCTGCTGTCATCTGCTGTACAGAGTGGAGAGGGAGGGGAACGGGGCATATTTCAACTTACTTGTGAATCAGTACCATTAAGACATGTCTGTCTCAGCTCTCAGCCCTCTTTTCAGCCTGGAATGAAAGTTGATGTGTATAAATCTTTCCTAATGGATAGGGTTGTCCACAGTTTGCCATGTTATTCCATGACAAGAAATCCAACATCTTGTCTGACAAGAAAAACAAAATCAGAACTCTCTGCTTATTCAACTTGACTCCCTGTCTCCTGATAATTTTTGCTTCCTCTGCCTCAATTCTTACCCACAGACCCAATTATGTTCAAATCTACCATTTCAGTGTAAAAGGGAAAATGTGAGAACAAAAGTTCATCTGTCCCTTTCTTGATTATCTAGGGATTTGTCTACATTAGGTTTGATGAGGGATGGCCTGGAATAGTAGTTTTTAAAATTGTTTAAAGCCATATGACACTTCCTGTAGATAAAACTTTATGAGGAAGCCCATATGCAGAAAAGACGAAGAGAGGCTGCACTGGCTCAGCCCTTCCCCTTCTTTAGGAGCTCTACAGCCTAAGAAGTCCCATCATACTCAGAGAACAACAGTCCTGTGGATACTAGCTCAGATCCAATGCCTCTCATCCTTGCTTGCCTCAGTCACCAGCAGTAACCTAGATCTCTCTGAACATTTGTTTTCACCCAGACCCATCTCCCTATTTTTCTGCTCATCTCCGATTCAGACTCAGTTCCCACCTCTTCACGCTCCCAAGCTTCTTTCTATTATTAGTTTCTCAGAACATTCCCTTTACCTCCTTATCTTAGCTGAAACCTAATTCTCCTCTGAGAACAAAATTTCTTCCCTAACCTTCTCAAGTAGTGATTGTGTTTTGTCTTATACACTCTGTTATGTTAGGGTCAGAAAGTGAGGTTTGTTAGTGTCCTCCTTGCTTCCCCTTGTGGCTTCCAGACTATTACTACCCCCTCCCCTTACAAAAACCACTCCTTCTTTAAAACGCACATCATCTCGATAAATCACAGTCTTACCCTAACTTGCTGCAGTTGCTTCCTTATCTCTTGTCACTCCCTTTATTTCCTCAAAAAACTATACCACACAGCTCCTCTTCACCACAGCGGTTGCCATTATTCACAGCGAATTCAATGTCCACATTAATGAATCCTTCAATTCACTTCTCCTTTTCCTTCAAGTATTCATTTTCCTCTATTGCCTTCCATCAATTCAAGTACATGGTCAAGGGCACACTGCACTTTGTGCTCATAAGAAACTCAATTTTCATCATTCTGATATTTGACTACTTACTAAACAAACCCCCTGATTTGCTCTGGTACTCCAACTGCCACAATTCTTTGATTTCCAAGATATCCCATTTACCCTCCTCTGTCTCTACTTTTGTGCTTTTCTGTGAATACTTACATTCTCTTATAAATGCTCTTAGCTTCCTCTGTTACAGTCACCTGGCAAAACTCCAACTCTGACAGAAGTACACTCACCCCTTGGTATCTGCAGGGGATTGGTTCTAGGACCCACTCTGGATACCAATACCCCAAATCCAACCATGCTCAAGTCCCATAGTCAGCCCTCCATATCCGAGGTTCCACATCTGAGGATTCAACCAACCATGGATGGTGTAATATGTACTGTAGTATTTACTGGAAAAAAAAAAAATCCACATTTAAGTGGACCCTCACAGTTCAAACTCATGTTATTCGAAGGTCAATTGTATACCATTCACCTTTTCTGTACTTGCATCTAAACAGCTAAGCCAACTGGTTTCATTTTAACTGCATGATCATGAACTTCAAATAGGAACTCAATACTGTCTGGCAATCTTACCATAGTGTACTAGAAAATTCACTCTTTTATTCACCAAAACACTTTCATATATTCTCTTCTTTCCTCAAAACCCCTACATTCCCTGTTCTATTTTCAAATAATTGAAGACTTTTCCTTGGACTTCTTTAGAAAAGACAAGAACAAATCACTCATACCAACTTTAATCATTTTCTTGTCACTTTATCTGTTTATAAACCCACCTGCATCTACACCCTTCTTCTTACTTTTGTTACTAAACAGGAGATGGCCATCATTCCACAAAAGCCCAGTTTCGTAGTTTCTTTGGATCCAATTCATTTCCATCATCTCAAGACAATTCATCCTTCAGTCCTACCCTCTCCCTCCAATCTACTTCCCAGCTCAGTCACAGACACACTTCAAAGATCTGTGTACACATTTCCTCTAATTCCTTCATGTCTCAATGTACTCTAGACAAAGCAGGTTATAAATCAAAGTGCATATTACACCACCTTCTTTTTAAAGAAGATATACTTACGTATACATAGATTATAGAGCTAAACATTAGAAAAGCTGTAGTTCTCTCCAAGGGATGGGATTATACCTATTTATTTTCTTCTTTATGCTTAAAGTCATTCCCTATATTTGTGTATATACTCATACACACATAAATTTTTAATGAAAAAGATATTGTTTAAACTGGAATTCTCATTTGCAAAGCAATTTCCTGCACATTTCATGAATGCATGTCATGCCACCGATAACCAAGTTTCTAGATTTGCCTTACTAGGGTAAGTGATCTTGGTACAGAGGCAACCACCAAAATTCCAGTACTGCCCATTCGCACAATTCTAGCAGGATGCATTGCTAACATTTTATTTAGTTATTTTACATCGCATTTCAGTGATCTGCAATCCCATATACTAGCTGTCATTACTGCCATACTTGTGAGGTATTACAGTTGGCCCTCTGTATCCTCGGGTTCTGCATTCTTGAATTCAACCAACCAACCACGGATCAAAAATATATTTATTTTTTAATTCTAGAAAGTTTCAAAAAGCAAAACTTGAATCTGCTGCATGCTGACAACTACTGACATAGCATTTACATTGTATTAGGTATTATAAATAATCTAGAAATGATTTTAAAATATATGGAAAGATGTGTGTAGCTTATATGCAAATACTATGTCATTTTATAAGGGACTTGAACATCCATGGATTTTGGTATGGGGGTGGGGGTCCTGGAGCCAATCCCCTGTGAATACTGGATGACTACTATAATCTCTTAGAAAACCCCTTTCTAAGATTTGTCATACCCTGATTTGTCATGCCCTGATAAGCAGCTTTAAAGAGTACATAGGTAAACAATACTCTTTGAGACTAGTTAATAGCACAAAAGAAAGAAACCAAATACACCATTAAAATATTAAAGAGAGTAGAATTTTGTGATGATAGGAATAAAATACTGGTAAGGAAGAGAAAGTAGATCCCATGGAGGAAGTAGAGATATAAACAAAATAAATATGAAGGTTTTCTTTTAATTTCTTGGGTCATTGGTTGGGGGAGAATAGTGGGGACACTTTCTTGCATTAAATTTATGGCTGAGGCTGTTTGTAGCTCACAGATGATGATTCCTTCAAATGTGTCTGGCTATTTCTTGTCCTGTAATACTTTTATTTCTCTACACAGGAATGGCAAGCTGCTGTCATTCTTTAGTTCAGGCGCCTCTTTGGGATGCCTCAGCTTCCTTCCCCACTCTGAGTTTAAGGCTTCCATGATTGGCCACTTCAAGCAGACAGTGTGTTGCAAGATTTTTCACATCATAACTCTATTAAATCAATCCTATTTGAACTCTTCCTCCTCATCACTTCACTGAAAATAACCTCCTAAGGATTGGAGGGTTTGAAAAGGGCAAAAAGCTTTAGTTATTGCTTTGCAGAAAAGTTTGTATACAAAGGAAATATCAGACTGAACTATTTCTATTCACATATCATGTTTACATGTCCATTTAGGGCTACTTTTAGAGGTCATCTGGCATAATGACTGAAGAAGGCACTGACTAGGATGAAGAACAAATGGAAATATACTTTATAAAGAGAAGAGAAAAAAAAAACAAATGGTTAATGATAACAGCAATAAAAATACAAAATTATATGTGAAAACCACTAAACTATTAGGATTAAAAAAAGCAAATTTAAAAATCCCCACAAGGAGGACATTCAAGATGTTGGAAGAGTAAGACGTGGAGATCACCTTCCTCCCCACAAATGCATCAAAAATACATCTACGTGTGGAACAACTCCTACAGAACACCTACTGAAAGCTGGCAGAAGACCTTAGATTCCCAAAAGGCAAGAAACTCCCCACATACCTGGGTAGGGCAAAAGAAAACAGAAAAAACAGAGACAAAAAAATAGGGATGGGACAGGCACCTCTGGGAGGGAGCTGTGAAGGAGGAAAAGTTTCCACACATTAGGAAGACCTTTCACTGGTGGAGACGGCGGGTGTGTGGTAGGGGGGAAGCTTTGGAGCCATGGAGGAGAGTGCAGCAACAGGGGTGCAGAAGGAAAAGCGGAGAGATTCCTGCACAGAGGATCGGTGCTGACCAGCACTCACTAGCCTGAGAGGCTTGTCTGCTCAACCACCAGGGCGAGTGCAGGCTGGGAGCTGAGTCTCAGCCTTCGGAATTCAGATCCCAGGGAGAGGACTGGGGTTGGCTGCATGAACACAGCCTGAAGGGGGCTAGTATGTCACAGCTAACTGGGAGGGAGTCCAGGAAAGAGTCTGGAACTGCCTAAGAGTGAAGAGACCATTGTTTTGGGGTGCACAAGGAGAGGAGATTCACAACACCACCTAAATGAGCTTCAGAGACGGGTGCGAGCCACAGCTATCAGCGCAGATGCCACAGACGGGCATGAAATGCTAAGGCTGCTGCTGCAGCCACCAAGAAGCCTGTGTGCAAGCACAGGTCACTATCCACACCTCCCCTCCCTGGAGCCTGTGCAGCCCACCACTGCCAGTGTCCCATGATCCAGGGACAACTACCCCGGGAGAACACACAGCACGCCTCAGGCTGTTGCAAAGTCAGGCTGGCCTCTGCCACCACAGGCTCACCCCACATTCTGTACCCCTGTCTCCACTAGGCCTGAGTGAGCCAGAGCTCCTGAGTCAGCCACTCCTTTAACCCCCTCCTGTCTGGGTAAAGAACAGACACCAGAGGGAGACCTACATGCAGAGGTGGGGCCAAATCCAAAGCTGAAACCCAGGAGCTGTGCTAACAAAGAAGAGAAAGGGAAATCTCTCCCAGCAGCCTCAGGAGCAGCGGATTAAATCTCCACAATCAACTTGACGTACCCTGCATCTGTGGAAGACCTGAATAGACAACGAATCATCCCCAAATTGAGGCGGTGGACTTTGGGAGCAACTGTAGACATGGGGTTTGCTGTATGCGACTAACTACTTTCTGATTTTTATGTTTTCTTAGTATAGTTTTTAGTGCTTCTTATCACTGTGGATATGTTTATTGGTTTGGTTGCTCTCTTCTGTTTTTTTATTACTTTAAAATTTTTTAATATTGTTTTATTGTTTATTTTAATAACTTTATTTTATTTTTCTTTCTTTTTTTTTCTCCCTGTTCTTCTGAGCCATGTGGCTGACAGGATCTTGGTGCTCCGGCCAGGTGTGAGGCCTGAGCCTCCGAGGTGGGAGAGCTGAGTTGAGGATATTGTACCACCAGAGACCTCCTGGTCCCAAGGAATAAGAATTGGTGAGGACTCTCTCAGAGATCTCCGTCTCAGCACTAAGACCCAGCTCCACTCAATGACCAGCAAGTGCCAGTGTGAACACTCTCTGCTAAAAAAGTAGCAAGATAGGAACACAACCCCACCCATTAGAAGAGAGGGTGCCTAAATCATGATAAGTTCACAGACACCCCAAAACACACCACTGGACATGGTCCTGCCCAACAGAAAGAAAAGATCCAGCCTCATTCACCAGAACACAGGCACCAGTCCCCTCCACCAGGAAGCCTACACAACCCACTGAACTAACCTTACCCACTAGGGTCAGACACCAAAAACAGTGGGAACTACGAATATGCAGCCTGTTAAAAGGAGACCGCAAACACAGTAAATTAAGCAAAATGAGAAGACAGAGAAATATGCAGCAGATGAAGGAGCAAAGTAAAAACCCATCAGACCAAACAAATGAAGAGGAAATAGGCAGTCTACCTGCAAAAGAATTCAGAGTAATGATAGTAAAGATGATCCAAAATCTTGGAAATAGAATGGAGAAAAAACAAGAAGTGTTTAACAAGGACCCAGAAGAACTAAAGAGCAAACAAGCAATGATGAACAACACAATAATTGAAATTAAAAATTCTCTAGAAGGAATTAAGAGCAGAAAAACTGAGGCAGAAGAACGGATAAGTGACCTGGAAGATAAAATAGTGGAAATAACTACCGCAGAGCAGAATAAAGAAAAAAGAATGAAAAGAATTGAGGACAGTCTCAGAGGCCTCTGGGACAACATTACACACAACAACATTCGATTTATAGGGGTTGCAGAAGAAGAAGAGAAAAATAAAGGGACTGAGAAAATATTTGAAGAGATTATAGTTGAAAACTTCCCTAATATGGGAAAGGAAATAGTCAATCAAGTCCAGGAAGCACAGAGTCCCACAGAGGATAAATCCAAGGAGAAACACACAATGACACATATTAACCAAACTATCAAAAATTAAATACAAAGAAAAAATATTAAAAGCAGCAAGGGAAAAGCAACAAATAACATACAAATGATTCCCCGTAAGGTTAACAACTGATCTTTCAGCAGAAATTCTGCAAGCCAGAAGGGAGTGGCAGGACATAAAGTGATGAAAGGGAAAAACCTACAACCAAAATTACTCTACCCAGCAAGGATCTCATTCAGATTGGACAGAGAAATTAAAACCTTTAGAGACAAGCAAAAGCTAAGAGAATTCAGCACCACCAACCCAGCTTTACAACAAATGCTAAAGGAACTGCTCTAGGCAGGAAACACAAGAGAAGGAAAAGACACACAATAAGAAACCCAAAACAATTAAGAAAATGGTAATAGGAACATACATATTGATAATTACCTTAAATGTAAATGGATTAAATGCTCCAACCAAAAGACATAGACTGCCTGAATGTATACAAAAACAAGACCCATATATATGCTTTCTACAAGAGACTCACTTCAGAACTAGGGTCACATACAAACTGAAAGTGAGGGGATGGAAAAAGATATTCCATGAAAATGGAAAACAAAAGAAAGCTAGAGTAGCAATTCTCATTATCAGAAAAAAATAGACTTTATTTATTTATTTTATTCACTGGCTTTTAAAAACAATGGGATGTTCATTTTACCAAAGATTTTTTTTAACATCTTTATCGGAGTATAATTGTTTTTTGATGGTGTGTTAGTTTCTGCTTTAAAACAAAGTGAATCAGCTATACATATACATATATCCCCATATCTCCTCTCTCTTGTGTCTCCCTCCCATCCTCCCTATCCCATCCCTCTAGGTGGTCACAAAGCACAGAGTTGATCTCCCTGTGCTATGCGGCTGCTTCCCACTAGCTATCTATTTTACATTGGTAGTATATATTTGTCCATGCCACTCTCTCACTTCATCTCAGCTTACCCTTCCCACTTCCCAGTCCTCAAGTCCATTCTCTACATCTTCATCATTATTCATATCCTGTCCCTAGGTTCTTCATAACATTTTTTGTTTTTTGTTTTTAGATTCCATATATATGTGTTAGCATACGGTATTTGTTTTTCTCTTTCTGACTTACTTCACTCTGTATGACAGACTCTGGGTCCATCCGCCTAACTACAAATAACTCAACAAAATAGACTTTAAAATAAAGACTATTACAAGAGACAAAGAATGACACTACATAATGATCAAGGAATCAATCCAAGAAGAAGATTTAACAATTGTAAATATTTATGCACACAGCATAGGAGCACCTCAATACATAAGGTAAATGCTAACAGCCATAAAAGGGGAAATTGACAGTAACACAATCACAGTAGGGGACTTTAACACCCCCCTTTCACCAATGGACAGATCATCCAAAATGAAAATAAATAAGGAAACACAAGCTTTAAATTATACATTAACTAAGATGGACTTAATTGATATTTATAAGACATTCCATCCAAAAACAACAGAATACACTCTCTTCTCAAGTGCTCATGGAACATTCACCAGGATAGATCAAATCTTGTGTCACAAATCAAGCCTTGGTAAATTTAAGAAAATTGAAATCATATCAAGTATCTTTTCTGACCACAACATTATGAGACTAGGTATCAATTACAGGAAAAAAACTGTAAAAACTACAGACACATGGAGGCTAAACAATACACTACTAAATAACATGAGATCACTGAAGAAATCAAAGAGGAAATCAAAAAATACCTAGAATAAATGACAATGAAAACATGACAACCCGAAGCCTATGACATGCAGCAAAACCAGTCCAAAGAGAAAAGTTTATATCAATACAATCCTACCTCAAGAACGAAGAAAAATCTCAAATAAACAACCTAACCTTACACCTAAAGCAATTAGAGAAAGAAGAACAAAAATATGCAAAGGTAGTGGAAGGAAAGAAATCATAAAAATCAGATGAGAAATAACTAAAAAAGAAATGAATGAATCAATAGCAAAGATCAATAAAACTAAAAGCTGGTTCTTTGAGAAGATAAACAAAATTGATAAATCACTAGTCAGACTCATTAAGAAAAAAAGGGAAAAGACTCAAATCAACAGAATTAGAAATGAAAAAGGAGAAGTATCAACTGACAATGTAGAAATACAAAGGATCATGAGAGATTACTACAAGCAACTATATGCCAATAAAATGGACAACCTGGAAGAAATGGACACACTCTTAGAAAAGCACAACCTCCCGAGACAGAACCAGGAAGAAATGGAATACATAAACAGACCAATCACAAGCACTGAAATTGAGACTGTGATTAAACATCTTCCAACAAACAAAAGCCCAGGACCAGATGGCTTCACAGGTGAATTCTATCACACATTTAGAGGAGAGCTAAAACCTATCCTTCTCAAACTCTTCCAAAAGATAGCAGAGGGAGGAACACTCCCAAACTCATTCTATGAGGCCACCATCACCCTGACACCAAAACCAGACAAAGATGTCAAAAAAAAAAGAAATCTACAGACCAATTTCACTGATGAGCATAAATACAAAAATCCTTAACAAAATACTAGCAAACAGAATCCAACAGCACATTAAAAAGATCATACACCATGATCAAGTGGGGCTTATCCCAGGAATGCAAGGATTCTTCAATATATGCAGATCAATCAATGTGATACAACTGACAAAGGATTAATCTCCAACATTTACAAGCAGCTCATGCAGCTCAATAACAAAAAAACAAACAACCCAATCCAAAAATGGGCAGAAGACCTAAATAGACATTTCTCCAAAGAAGATATAGAGATTGCCAACAAACACTTGAAAGGATGCTCAACATTACTAATCATTAGAGAAAAGAAAATCAAAACTTCAATGAGGTATCATCTCACAGCAGTCAGAATGGCCATCATCAAAAAATCTACAAACAATAAATGCTGGAGAGGGTGTGGAGAAAAGGGAACCCTCTTGCACTGTTGGTGGGAATGTAAATTGATACAGCCACTATGGAGAACAGTATGGAGTTTCCTTAAAAAACTAAAAATAGAACGACCATATGACTCAGCAATCCCACTACTGGGCATATACCCTGAGAAAACCATAATTCAAAAAGAGTCATGTACCACAATGTTCATTGCAGCTCTATTTACAATAGCCAGGACATGGAAGCTACCTAAGTGTCCACTGACAGATGAATGGATAAAGAAGATGTGGCACATATATACAATTGAATATTACTCAGCCATAAAAAGAAACGAAACTGAGTTATTTGTAGTGAGGTAGATGGACCTAGAGTCTGTCATACAGAGTGAAGTAAGTCAGAAAGAGAAAAACAAATACTGTATGCTAACACATATATATGGAATCTGAAAGAAAAAAAAAAAGGTTCTGGGAACCTAGGCACAGGACAGGAATACACAAGCAGCTGTAGAGAATGGACTTGAGGACATGGGGAGGGGGAAGGGTAAGCTGGGACGAACTGATAGAGCGGCATGGACACATATACACTACAAAATATAAAACAGATAGCTAGTGGGAAGCAGCCACATAGCAAGGGAGATCAGCTCGTGCTTTGTGACCACCTAGAGGGGTGGGGTAGGGAGGGTGGTAGGGAGACGCAAGAGGGAGGGGATATAGGGATATACGTATCCGTATAGCTGATTCACTTTGTTATACAGCAGAAACTAACACATTTTAAAGAATTATACTCCAATAACGATGTTAAAAATAATCCCCACAAATGTTTCTCACAGGATATCAACTCTGCAACTAAAGGAATTATTTCTTTCTGTTTTTCCCACCTTTGATCCTAACTTTACATATAAAAACAAAGGACTTTTATTGAACATCAAGATATTTAAAAGATTGGAACAGTAGCTTCCCAGAATCACCTGTCACAGGCAGCCCTCCATTTTAATCTACAAGACCCCTTTGTCCAATGAATGCAAGCTGCACTCAACAACTGAAACTACACACACACACCATCTGACAATAAAGTGATAAGCCATACGACTGTAATGCATGTTTACAGTTTACAAAGCACTGTGTATGCATGCATAATCTTTTTTAATAATGCACCAAGAATAAGATTAATGTCACTGTCCAATCTCTCTATCAAAATCTGCTACTGCAATATGTAAGAAAACATCTAATACATTTTTCATAGCCATACACAGTGAGCTGAAACTCCAAGTTTTTAAGGAAAAAATAAGACTCTCACATCAATGCCACGACTATAAACCTGACTCATCCTAAGTCCCTGGTCTTCTCTAAGTCCCTGGTCTTCTCTATCACTTATCTCTTTAGTTCATATTGTTCTCTCCCTCCCTCTTACTTCTCTTCCCTTTGCTTTCAATACCTTTTAAGAATAGAGTCCCTAATGCAATTACTAGTGTTTTATAGTTAATTTATTTTACAGTGTGCATGAATATATTATACTATCCCATATTATCTCACAACTCCATGAGGTAGACAGTTCTAGAATGATCCTAGCCTTCCAAACTAGGCATATAAAGCTCAGAAAGGCAACTAGCCCAAGGATGTAGATATAACAAGTACATACCAGTATCTGGAGCCATTCAAACACCTCTGGTTATGTGTGCTTTTCTTGACTGAATCATCATGACCACATACAAACTACCCAGTAATATACCCACTGTAGTAAGATCTCTGCATGTGGACCAACATTCAGGTCATTAGAACAAACAGGACATCAAATATAACCTAGGAAGATGTAAAGTGGAAAGAAACGTTTTAAGAAGGACAATATCAGCTTTGAAGTTTATGCATGAACACTGAAAAGTAAACTTAGATATTAAATACATAGCACTTTTTAAGTGTTTAAAAGTGTGCCAATATGGACTTAGGTATTAATTTTTCTTCAAATTGCACCTTAAATATTGCTATTATGTCAGAATCCATAAAATCATGTAATGAGCATTTAGCTTGAAAGTTGGAATACTATATTAAATAATAAGTTTAATTTTAAAACCTTGAAGCATATATATTTATCTTCTAGTCCAGAATATTTGTATATGACTAAGAGTTTAGTTATCCTCTTAGAAACTTTACATGGGACTTTATAAATACCATTGGATACAGCAACTACAACTGTAGGAACTTCCTGTGTTTTAGGGTGCCTGCCTTACAAACATGACCTTATTTTAACAGCAAACATTCTGGGTAAAGTATGAGGGGTGAATGAGCAGAGAGCACACTGCAAATTCAGCAGATATCCACAGCTATCCTAGTGTCAGAGCATCCCCCACCAGTTTATAATTTTCACAACAACTGGCCTTTCATTTTTGATCAGAATCTTTGGGAAGTTAGGAGATCATGTAAGGATATAACATTCAGGGCATTGTCAGGTCAGTTGTAGTAAAAAAATATGATTTAGCAGAAAGAAAATTAGATGTGATGTCAGAAGACCCTTTGTTGTAGTCTTGGTCTGACCCTAAACTGTTCATCATCTGTGAGATGAGGGAACCATTAAGTCCTTTCTAGTTCCTGTAGTTTTTGTAATGTAAGTGATATACTTCTCAATTCACTTTTTTAGGTCTCCTGTAAAGTCAGAAGGATCTGGGGTGGGTGTGGCAGTGATGTGGGAGGGACACATGCGAGAGCATGCATTATTTGAAGAGTGAAGAGGAGAAAGAAGCAAAGCAAAATTGAACTGCTCTCAAATAGCAAGTACACGGGGTTTTCTTCTCTCGTGTTGTCTACTGCTTATAGTTTTCAGCTCTACAACCAGTCCAGTAAAGATGAGTAGATTAAGAAAACTTTCTACTTACAATTCTAGTTTTACCGAGTTATTTTTCACTATGGTGACTGTACAAAACTAGTAATTCTTTTAAAACATAGACTATATTCAGTGTAATAGTAAAGAAATTAGAAATATTATTGTATTTCTCAAGTAAAACGGCATTTAAATCAATTTAATTAAAATGAATTTATTTATTTACACAAGTACCCAATGTTATTTTTTTTAAGTATTTGAAAAGATCCAGGAAGCACATAAGACAAGAATAAAAATATTGCTATTGCTGTTTCACATAGCACTATCAAGAGATACGCGAAATGGGACTGGAATATTTTTTCCAAAGCTCTGGAAACTCAACTGCTCCAAGACAGAGTATCTACTCTCCAAACCCTGTAAACATCCTCAAAGGATAACCATGGTCAAGAACACCATCTTGCAATCTTGAATTATTTTCTTTTCAAATGCTATGTAATGAGTGAAGGTATGTTAAATGTTTATTTTTAAATTCTAGTTCCAAACAAGATTGTTTTCATTCAAAAAGGCAAATAAGTTGACCATCTAAGAGAATGGAGATGTGGTCATAGTTCTTCCCAAGATAATGGCAAACTGATAAATACTTTGGTCCATAAGCTACAGGAAACCAGATTTATTGCTAGGACTACCTGGCTGGGTCACTCAGAAGAGCGACAGTAAGGCAGTATGGTCCAAAAGAAAGAGTATGTGCTTTATGTATGTAATTTTAGATTTTTTTAGTAAAAATCTAAACAAGTTAAAGAAATGGAATTTTAACAATATATTTCATTTAATATAACTTATCTAAAGTATTACCATTTCAACGAGTAATCAATTTAAAACTTATTGGTAAGATAGTTTGTATTTTTTTCATAATGTCTTTGAAATGTGGTATATATTTCATACTTAGAGCACACCTTAATTTGGATATTAAGTGTTCATTGGAAATATAATATTTGATTATTTTATATTTCATAAAATTTATAGTTGAAAAAGTAAATTCACATACCTAACGTGTACCAAGCATACTTACAAGTTTTCCAATAACAGAATCAACTGCAAGTTTTAAAAATTTAAGTTAATTAAAATTAAATAACATTAAAAATTCAATTCCTCAGTCTCAGTAGCTACATTTCAATTATTCAATAGCCACATGCGACTAGTGGCTACAGAACAATGCAGCTGTAGGGTAAAGAGAAGGGTGGTAATGCCCAAGAGTGGTGCTGATGAAAATCCTAAATGATAACTGAATAAGTCTATGAGGCATAATATTTACAAAATATGACATCCTGTGTTCTCTCCTTCCCCAACTTACATATTAGTTTCCTGAGGCTGCTGTAACAAATCACCACAGACTTGGTGGCTTAAAACACCAGCAACTAATTCTCTAACAATTCTGGAGGCCAGAAGTCCAAATCTAGCAGGGCCACCCTCTCTGGGGACTCCAGGGAAGAATCCCTTCCTCGCCTCTTCCAGCTTCTAGTGGCGGCATTGGCATTCCTGGGCTTGCGGCCCCACCACTCACTCCTTCTCTGCCTCTGTCTTCACTGCCTTCTCCTCGTGTGTCTGTTATAGCTCTTTGCCTCTCTCTTACAAGGACACATGTAACTAGCTACTGGGACTTGGGATGGCATTTAGGATCCACCAGAATAAACCAGAGCAATGCCCTCATTTCAAGATCCTTAACTTCATTACATCTTCAAAGACCCTTTTTCCAAATAAAAGAAGATTTACAAATTCCAGGGAGTAGAACTTGCTATCTTTGGGCGGTCACTGTTCAACCCACTAACATTTGTAAAACCCTATTTTTCCTGAGTCTGTAACAAATGAAGGTTGGAACTTTGGCAGAGGGGTCTCCTTCTACATGAAGAACAAATTCATTCAAATTGCAAACAAGTCCAGGGCCACAAGCCTCTCTGTTTGTACTCTAAAGGGCAGGGTCAGAGTAACTAGAGGGGTCCTGAGCCAGCAGTGAATGCTAAGCAGCAAGATGACTGATGGGAACAATAAGAGAAATATAAGTTGATATCCTGGTTAACATACAAACACCTCCATTAACATATAAACACACGTATCCTTATACCTTTCTTCCAAGTCATTTGTTGGCAGAACCCAGGATTTTTCAATATAATCCTTAAGAGATGCAGCTGCCATTGCCCACTGTAGAATGGCCCAGGGTACAGAATGCTCCAAAATGAAAATTATAAACTACAGAATGAGCCATCATAGAGAAACACAGATGCTCTTAGAAGAGACGAGCAAATGGTTTATGAGCATAATTCCACAGTTTCCAGTATTCTAGAAATACAGCTATGATGGTCTGCATATATGTTAATATTGTAATTTAAAAGATACTGACTATAAGAGAAATATTTAGAAATTGTTTTAAAAGGTGAAGTTTGAATGTAAACATGGGCCTGGTAGAAGAAAAAAAATGAAAAGATTCTCCCATATGGTTCCTTTATCCCTGCAGAAATTAATGGATAAGACTAAGGGTTCAGAAGAATTCTGAGTGAAGCTGAGTAGTCATCTCTTGTCTCCATGAATGATGTCTCCTGATTTATTATCAGACAGCTAGAGGTAAGTAAGAAGATCATAGACTCCAAATAATAGCATAGTAATAGCTCTACTTAAAAAGAAGAAGAAGAGGGAAAGCATCACTTATTTTATTATGGAAATGAAGCATTTACTAGATATCTATATAATCCTTTTTTGAACTGACAAGGGAAAATGTGCTCAGAAGGAAAATACATTTTGGTTTCTTTTTCTTTCCCTGAAGGGTGGAACTTTTAATAATAGTCTGTAACAGTTTAGCCTCACTTTCCAGTTTGTTCTGAATTGGGTCATCATCCCTCTAAATGCAAAGCAAGGAAATCCTATTCAAAGTGTTAAAGCAGGTGACAGATAAGCGCATTAGTTTTCAGCTATTGTTTAGAGTTTCCTAGAAGTCTTGGTATTATCTAACTCAGGAGGGGAAAACATAGGATCTGAGGGGGAAAAAAGCCTGCTGACTTTCCATCAAGTCAATATAGCAAACATATAATGAACACAGGCTTGGTGGGAGATTCCACAGCCTGTGGAAAAGCCATTTCCCCACAATGGTAAAGGTTATTAAAACACATTAGAGCCTCTGGTAGTCACCTAATCTATTGCAGTCTTGAGTTGCTGATGAAAACAATTTCCTCCTCAAAACAGCTTTCTCTCTCCCTCCTTCTCCTCCGCACCCCCCCACCCCCACCCCGCAATCATCTCCATCCCTACTGTGGAGTATCCTTTCCCGACTGCAGAGAAAGTTCACAATAAGACTGCAAACAAGTGTTGGTAATTGGACTATTACAGGCTTCCATGGATAATCTGGGTAATTCTCAGCATTGTCACCAAATGTCTCTGCAGTCTGTAAGGAAGCTGAAAGTAAGGCAAGCTCAGACGGATTTCGAGATGGTTTCTATTTTAAAAGGCAGCCAACTACCACCACAATTGGCCCTAATTGCTTCTCTTGTTGGCAGTCTCAGGAGAGAAGACAAGGGCTGAACGAACCAGGGAGACTAACTCCTGCTCATTAACAGCTCAGCCTCTGTGGGTCAGGGCCCAAGCACGCAGAGGAATGGAGCCCATAGCCCGCTCCCTGGCAGCACTACCTGGCTTGTGGGTAAACGAGATGCCAGCCCAGGACTTTCAATTTAGCATCCTCACTGGAATAACCTGAATTGACTAAATGAGAATCACGACAAAGAGGACAGAAGGAGAGGCAGTAGGAATGGCGGCGAAGCTCTCTTTGGTTAACAGAGCTCAGAGAAGTAATTGGCTACTGTAACTCAAGAGTTCGGAGAGTTTTTCTCTGTTTGGAAATGTGAGATCTGAGCTGTCATCACCTCTGAGCTGTTGTGGGGCTGCTTTGGCTATTTTCTGCCTTTCTTTATTTTTCCCATTATGAAAATGATATTTACTAATGAGGTGACATACTCAATTCCATTGGGTTTCAGAATGATCCTCCCAGGCCAGTCTCACAGTCTTCAGTTTATAGCCGTGTTTCTCCCACGGATTCTAAGTCTCCAACTTCTATAACAATTTTTACATTTGCTTTTTTTTTTTGATTGGACGAAATGAAACCAAGTGAAAAGGAATCCACATAAGCATATTGTGGGTCACTTCGACTACCACTTTACACCTCCACTTTGTTAACTCGTTTTCAGGCCCATATTTTTATCTTTTTTAAGTCATAAATGTCAAATAATATTGTAGGGCACTGATGCAAACAGAGGTTTCCCAATAGTACAGACAGAGAAATAGAACTCATTCTTGAATGATCCCAAAGTTGTATTCTTCGGGTTATGTGAAAGTATTTTTCCATTTGTTTCTTTCATGTAAAAGGGCATTGTATATGCATATGTGAGCACCTCCATGATAGAGTACAGGAAGTTGCAGGACTCCCTCCAAAGAAAGATGCAATGGGAAGGAATCCCTTACTTGATGGAAGAGTAAATCAAAAGATGAAAGTGCTTATTACAGAGATAAAATTCACAGGTACCCCTAGCTTTTTTCTCTCTCAAATTACACTCATACACATTTGTATTTATGTACCTAAAATAGTTACCTAGAATTTTTGTCTGGTAAGATATGTAACCCTTGAGACTAGAGAGTTTCCAAAAGCAATCCCTCCTTTCCTGCCCCCTGCCTCTCTCCTCCTCCTTCTCCCCTCCCTCCCTCCCTCCCTCCCTGTCTCTCTCCCTCTTCCCTTCCCCCTCCTCTGTATATCTGTGTATGTGCATGCAAGTTTTCATATATGCACCCAAAGTTATATCTGCTATAGATATAGAAGTTAGAAAATAAGCAACAAAGTTTATTATAGATATTATTTGCAGAAATCCTAGTGTGTGCTAGAAAGTATAAGTGATTTCCATACATTAATGCATTTCATCTTCTCAGCAACCTTCTAAAGTACATATTATTATTACTATCATTTTACAGATAAGGAAATGGGCGCTGGAAGAAGTTAAATGGCTTGCCGAACAACACACAAAATTACTAGCAGAGCAGCAATGCAGAGCTCGGTTCTTTCAAACACCAGTGTTTCGTGTTTTTCTATATTTAGCTCAACACGGTGTAAACAATCTCCTCTGTTAAGTTTACCAAAAAGAACATTTTATAGGACTATGCTTCATCTAACACTGTAACTCCTTTTGCACTGAAAGAGAGTAGATTAGCTTAAATACCCACTGATCCAGATAAAAATATCTATATGAGAACAGAAAACATTGTGATGCTTCAAAAAGTATGATCTAAATACCACCCATGTCAAAATTACCTGGGATGATGATTAAAATGCTGATTCCTGGGCCAAGACCTATTCGGTAGGTGTTTTAATACAGACTTAATTTTAAAATTTGTCAATGGTGCGCTCATGGCTTGCCTTTTCAGTTTTCAAATAAGCCAGCACCCTTTTCATTTTAATTTGGATCAAAGTTGGTTTAGACAACTCCATTAATATGGAAAAAGAATTATAATTCATCTTTTTGTCAGGAGCTTCATAAATAAAAGCAGGAATAATATAAAAAGCAAATGTCCCGGGATGTCAGAAATGGCAGTCTATTGTTTAAAAATTCATGAATGTTATCAAAAAATAATTAAAATGTACCAGAAAATGCAAAATGAAGACCTACAAGTGGTGAGAGAGAGTTAGAAGATGAAGGTTTGTCTTGAAGTGGAGAGAGCACGAGGAAAGTGAGGGGAGCATGGAAACGCAGCTGAGACAGGAAAAGGCAGAAGGGTCTTCTGGACAAAATCATGATAGAGCAGAAGAGGCTCTGCATGCTGGGATAAAAACATTCCACTCTCAAGAAGTCATAGGACTAGACCTCTAGGAACCTTAAATAAGTCCAGTGCTATAATGTACCATCATTTATGACTTTTTTCCTGGAACCCTAATAACTTAATCACATTTATTCTCCATGCTAGGCTAGTAGGTGTAATGTTATCTTAAATGGAAAAGAGACAAAAAAAATAAATAAAACCCCATGGAATTGCCCCATCCTTTGCCTGATTCCAAACCTTTACAGCTAAAGAGTAGAATCCTCTTATCTCACAAACAGAAAAAGTTGAAAAGGCAAATATATATATAAAAGGGGAGATCTTGACAGATTGATATATTTCTGAGTAATCAAAGCAATCAAAAGGAGTTTTCTTTTAGATATGTGTTGATAGCTTTTATTTGATGTCGAGGTACACAACTTGGGTGTGGAAAGTTAGACTCTGAAAGGGATAACTAAGGAGTCCTCCCTCCAAGGGTGGGAGGGATGGAAGAGGCTACTTGGATTAGAAAAGAGCTATGCTGTAACAGATGGGGTGGCTTGACTCCGACCCAAAGAAGGCACTGAGGTGGGAAGTAGTGGGATATATCAGCATTCCAGTAATGTTAGAAGCTTCAGAGTGGGAAGAAGGGCAGTGATGCCTGTATGTCCAGCAGGACTGAAGGATTTCTCTGGGGGGCTATCCAGGGCTCCAATATTCAGTATACAGAAAGTGCCAGAGCTGGTCAAAAACAAAGTATTTCAGAAGGGGCTCCACCAGTAGTGGCAGTGACCAGGAAGGGCTAAAAGATGAGAACTCTGTCCCCAATTCTCTAGGACCCCTATGACACAGGAATTTTATTTTATTTATTTATTTTTTAAACACCTTTATTGGAGTATAATTGCTTTACAGTGGTGTGTTAGTTTCTGCTTTATAACAAAGTGAATCCGTTATACATATACATATGTCCCCATATCTCTTCCCTCTTGCGTCTCCCTCCCTCCCACCCTCCCTATCCCACCCCTCCAGGTGGTCACAAAGCACAGAGCTGATCTCCCTGTGCTATGCGGCTGCTTCCCTCTAGCTATCTGTTTTACGTATTGAGTTATTTGTAGTGAGGTGGATGGACTTAGAGTCTGTCATACAGAGTGAAGTAAGTCAGAAAGAGAAAAACAAATACTGTATGCTAACATATATATGGAATCTGAAGAAAAAAAAAAAAAGGTCATGAAGAACCTAGGGCAAGACGGGAATAAAGACACAGACCTACTAGAGAATGGACTTGAGGATACGGGGAGGGGAAGGGTAAGCTGGGACAAAGTGAGAGAGTGGCATGGACATATATACACTACCAGACACAGGAATTTTATAAAACTGAGTGAAAGGGAACTCCCTTCCACAACCAATTTTACAAAAAAGAACTAGTCATACAACTTGCCATGATACAACAAATCTACCTGCTCCTGAGGCCAGACCCCTGACCCTCATGTGCTCCAGAGTTTTACCTTTTGCAGACTTGATACCTACTTGATCCTGGTACTGTGGGCCTGTATTCAAGTCCAACCCAAACTTGGAAGCTTCTCATTTGCAAACTTACCCTAAAGGCTGTTCCTCAGCCTGCTTTGACCTGCAGCTTTGTGCAAACCCAGTGCCTGATGCTTTGGAAATAACACAGAACTCTACATTTACTCAAATGTCTGCTGCTGACAACTGGTCCACTTTAGCAATTCAGGTGAACTCTCCTTAATCCCATGCCAAGATCATGCTCTGGACCCTGTGTCTCCCCCAACAATCCTTTCTTGCTAATTGTTGCCCCCTCATGGAAATTCTTCCACTGTCTCATTACTCTGACGTTTCCAGTAGTAGAGAGAGCATAGGCGTTTGGCTGAAAAGGATTAGAGAAACAGGAGAGTATCTGTAAGCCAAAGGAGTGAAGGGGTTTTTGGACATTGAAGAGAAAGGCCAGGATGCTGACATCAAACTCCACAGCCTTCAGCATCTTGCCTGGGGTCAGCCCTCTATGTTAGCAACTGTGCTAATCCAAGAAAAGCTGCACGTAGGGATATTTTTTCACATACATCTGACAAAGATGTTTTTCACTCTGTGTAGTTTGCAGAGGTGTTGGAAAGATTTTACAAAAAATTTGTTTTACCATTTCCATTAATAAAGTTATCACCGCCGTGAAGTTGAAGAAATATTTTAAAAGATAATAGATAACTCCTTTTCCATAAAGCTCAAAGAAGACAGGCCTCATCAGAAGAAAGAGAATTTCATAAACAATTTTAAAAATGAAAGTGTGCTATGCAAACTGATGTGATATAAGGCCCATAGTGGAGTCTGTGAAGGCTTGTCTGTGACAGGTGAGGCAAAAAATCCCATTGGGCAAAAAAAAAAAAGACATTAAACCTGTGACCTGCCTCTGTGGGGGTGATGTGGTCCTTTTAATTTATTTTTTTGGAGTGTGATAGCATCTCTTTAGATGGGAGATATGATGAAATCACAGGAGAGGCTGTTCTGTGTGACTTCAAGGTTAATAAGAGGGAAGCTTGGCAATGACAGGGCCAGCAGAGAAGGAGAAAATCCTCCCTTTAAAGCTACATATCGAAGGGTTGGGATGATATCTATGTGACATTTCACCACTGATGTTCCTGATTAATTATCAACAAATCAAAAGAATATCAGTGTAAAGAATGGGGAGCTCTTGACAGTTAAAAGGGACATCACCTCATGAAATCTTTGGGATACAGCTTCTCTCCAGTCATTTCAGAGATGGGAAAAATGATCTCAAGTGTGTAAATGAGGAAGAAGTTACATTAAATTCTTAGCATCAATATGATTTCAAAAGCATGTATTGCAATAGTAGCATTTGGCATACTAATTGTAACACATGTTCCAAAAACATGTTATAAATTGATCAAACATTTATTGCAGGATTGTTTGTAATAATGTAAAATTAGAAGAGTCAACATGTCAATCAGTAGGGGACTTGCTAAATAAAATACAATGTATTCATGTGTTAGAATTTACTGTAGTAGTTAAAGAACAAACCTCATCTATTTGTAAAATTTATATAGCTCCTACAGTATGTCAGGTAGTGTTCTAAGTGGTTTACTTGTATTAACTCATTTAATTATCACAACAAACCTGTGAGGTAAATCCTATTATACCCTAATTTTACAGATGAAGAACTGGGGAATAGAAACATTAATAGTTTGTGCAAGACCACACCCAGGCAATCTGGTTCCACAATCCAGGCTCTTAACAATATGCTTCATTTTCTCTGGTCTATCTCAAACTGTGTAGATAAACAAAAATAATAATTTGCTATCAAAAAGACAAACTGAATACTAAAAAGCCATTTAGAAAAAAAAAAAATCCCAATATCATACTACATCATGCTCTGCTATAGATATTTGAGATTTTATATATATATATACACCCACACATGTCTAGTTATACTTTTATGTTTGCATATTTATGTGCATACATACACGCATATATATATATGTGTGTGTGTGTGTGTGTGTGTGTGATGTATATCTATGTTTATGTGTGTGTGTATATATTTAGTCTAGGGTTCTTATAAAGGGGTTTTATCTTTTCCTTTAATAAATTAAACTAAGAATACATATATGTATCTCTGGTATAATTAAGAAGAATTAACCTAGATTCCTTTTCTCAAACAGAGGACAGAAGACAACGCACCCCTTACTTCTCTTCCAAGTTAAGTATGAACTACTTAAGGGCCCCTCTGCTTTCCTCTAGACCTTTCCTCCCACCTCATCCCCTACTACTCAAATCGGAAACCCTTTCTCAAACGTGCTGATTTCCTAACTCCAGGCTTCCACCTCGGTTCTCAGAGAGCCTCTCCTCGGGAAGTTCTTTGGGGAGGTTTCTAAGTCACACCAGCTGGTGGCTCTTGGAACCTAGAATACAGGTATTCAGCACCTTCGGACCTGTGCTTTGGGTGGTGACCCCAATAAAAACAGAACAGGAACATTCTTGTTCTCTGTTCTGTGAGGCATGAGTCTTCCTCAATAACTAGCTATGGGCCTGAGACAGAAACAGGTTCCCCATAGAGATTGCTGAACAGAATCCCCTGAGAGGTTCCAAATGAGATGACGAAGAGAGAGGGTCAGCCCACAGATGCCATCCTCTGGCATGGCCCTGGGGAAGATGCAGTGCCATAGGTTCACTGCTTCGACGGTCCTTCCTGCTCAGCCCCAAGGCAGCTCTCTCCCTGCAAGTCTTTGTTTCCATTCAAGGGAATGGGGTTTGAAAACACCTGTGTGTCCACAAGACCCAGCTGCAGCCCCATGACCAGCTGGGCACTAGAGCAGGGTTGCCCCATCTCAGATTTTTTTTTTCCCCCTGTGGTTTTAGAACCTTAGAGGATTTATTTAAAAGCCAAAACATTTGTATTTTTTATGTTCATGGTAGGTTAGTTACGTTTCTCGACCTTGGAGAAGTTTCCTTCTGTAGGAGGCGCCCTGTGCATCCCAGCACTGCACTCTCCTCTTGTCACCCAAGCTATATGCTCTAGGGGTTCCCTCTAAGAGAGCTGCGTGGGTCCTTCTGTTGTGATGGGCTGATTATGTGGGAGTTCTTGTAGGCTTGGTTGGCCTCTAGCCTGGTCGGTTGCCAGGCCCTGCCTTGTGCAGGTGCTGCTGGCTGCTGTTTAGCAGAGCCTGGTCGCGAGGTGGCTGGTTGCAGAACCCTAGGGGACCCTGTGGCTAGTGCTGGCTCCCTGGTGGGCGGAGTCAGGGTCCAGAAGACTCTGGGGCTGTTGCCCACGCGCTGGCAGGTGAAGCCAGATCCTGGGGTTAGTGCTGGACTCCTAGCAGGCAGAGCTGGTTCCTGGAATCTGGCTGCAGGGCCCAGGGATCCCGGAGCTCATTTCAGGTCACTGGTGTGCTGCGGGGGGAGGCGGGGGGACACCCCATCTCAGAGAAGCTCACATTCCTCTCCAGCCCGCTCAGCAAAAGCCTGGCATTCTCCTTTCTTTTTCTTTTCTTGGGACACCTGCATTGGCCTCACTGGCACCTGCTTCTTGAAGGAAGCCCCCTCTGTTTCCTCCCATTCCTTGGTTTTCTTCTCTCTGCTCATTTCCCATGATCTTCACTGCACCTTGGTGGGGAATCTGCTGTTTCCTCACCAGCTGCTTCAGTGCACATGGACCCAATAGGTGTTCACACACATTTTGAGATCCCCACTGATTTGTTTTTCCCTTTAGTTTCAATTTCACAGAAGTATCAATAAACTAATCTTAAAAAGGTACAGACCTCAACAGGAACCCCAAACCCAAAATATAGACAAATGACCTGAAAACACCACGAAGCCAGTAAGTGGAACCTGACAGTTCTGAAACACAGGCTGCTTCTTTCTTTCTTCTGCCTGTAACTGGAAATGCAGAAGGGCTACTGCACAGGGGAAAAGATGGCATGTCTACATTCACACCTTTCTATAAAACTGTCTTCTCTCCCTCTCAGAGACAAACATCTGGTTGTATGAAAATTCTCCATGAGCTTAAATCCCTAATTCTGCTAGCCCAGGGTTCTGTGCTTGACAATCCATAGGACCTGGTGGGAGGTTGTGGGGGGGGTGGGGAATGCATAGGCTAACATTTGCTCGGCACCACTATGCATCAGATCCTTAATACCCAATCCTATAAAATAGATTCAGGCTCAGAGAGGGTAGGTAACTTGACCGAGTCACACTCTGAGATATAGCAGTCAGAATTTAAATCCAGATCTGCCTGATCCCACAGGCCGTGCTATTTCCCCATCATACAATGCTGCCTTCAGGGTATCGGGGTCAGCCTCTAGGCCAGTATTCCTAAATCCTATGAACATCAGCATCAGTTGGAAAATGTTTTTAAAATATAAATTGTGGGATCTTATTCCCAGAATTCTTTTATTTTTGAAGTCTCAAACAGGGCTATGGAATCTATAGGTAGTGTGAAAGTACCCCCAGGTAAGCCTGATGATCAATCAGCCTTGAAGACCACTGTTTTAAGGTATCCACATCCAAAATGAAAAAAGTACTCATAAATATCATATGGCTTGTTTGGGTAACTCATTATGGGTTTTCCCAACTACAACTTTATCAAAACCTATTTGAATTTACCTAGTTTATACTACTGCCTAAGGGTGGGGGATTGCATAAATGTATCCCTGCTATGAACAGAGTACCCCCCAACTCCTGAGGCTTTCCCACGGTTATGGTACTGTCGGGGCAGGCCATCTAGTCTGTGTTTTCCTCAGCTATGCCATTCATACTCACGTACAAGGTCAGCATGAAGGAAAGTCATCGTTTTAATCTGCTCTCATACAGCTTTTTTATCCCTCTGATCATTCTATCTGCCCTTTTCTAGACCTCTTCTAGCTCCATTTTCTCTCTTTTAAGGTTCATCAACCAGAATCACATACAGTACAGATGAACTAAGGTTTTGTACAAGGGCATTGCCCTTGGTGTTCCTGGGGAATGCCACGTAGTTATCCTAAAAAAGGCACATCACAGGGTTTGCAACCTGAAATAGTATGGAAAATAGAAAGGAAGAGCAGATAGGCACATGAATAAAAACTCTTCCTCGTTTTAGGTTGAGCCTATTTATTCTTCCCTTCCTCCTTGTGTCTTACCATCTTAGGAGGAAAAAGGGTAGGGACTTGGTGATGGGATATTGGCGGAGCTGCAGTGACTTGGGAAATAGAGATGTTCATTATTTCTAGCTGGTCCCTATAGAGTTGAGAAGATTCTAGGCAAAATTGTCTTTGTTACCGTCTTTCTAGAGCCCCTATTTCTGGGTGTCCATCACTCTATTCTCCTACATCTAAGAGGTCTATTAGCTGCCCAAGGTGTATCCCAAATCACCATCTGCTCCCAAACCCTGTCCTCCCTACTGTCTTCCCACTTGCAAAGGAAAAGCAAGAATTTGCAGCAGAAATTTTGCTGAGCTGGCAGCCCTAAGGAGCTAGTGATCTGATTAGCTGATTAAAACAATTTACTCTGAGTGTGAATGAGTTGTAACCCTTCCAGAGGTCATATAAATTTTGAAAGGCATTTGTCAAACCTAAATAATCTGTGATTGATCACATTTTTCAGAGCATAGGAATTTGCATAAGTGTGGGATGGTGGTGTTTCTCTTTTGTAGAGATAGCTGCTTTTTTCTCTTTTGCATACTGCTAGGCAGGGGTGTGAGAGAGAGAGAGTGTGTGTGTGTGAGCGCGTGTGCACGTGTGCTCAGATGGTATATAAGGAGGGAAACATACAGGTCCTGCATTGTGGCTGTACAAAATACATGAGTAAAGAGAGAATGCTTTGGGGGAGAGATACATGTTAACTGACAGAATCTCAATTTTTCAAAATTCAAAATCTCATAACTATGGAGGAGTTTCTATATTTTAAGTCTTTTCCCCCTTTAATACATTTGCCTGTCCACAGCATTGCTTTCCCATGTTCTCTTGCAGACTGGTGATATCTCCCTGTGGTTCATCAACAATTCCCTTCATAGATCCTTTTATATTTCTCTCTCTGCAAATCTTAGTGCCAACTGCAAATTGAATTGCAGTCTCATAGAATCTTGGCACTGGAAAGAACCTAAGAAATCATCCATTTACACTTGTCATCCTAGTTTTAATAGACATCTGTCATTTTTGCAGTACATTGTCTACTCATCCATTTTCCTGATGAACGATTACCCTGGATTACCTTTCGGAAACTACTCCTGCATATCCTCAGCCCAGGTGGTTTGCCTGAACTTGACTCCGTCCTCAGTTGGGGGGCATGGTGGGCCCTGAATGACTTAAATTATAAAACAACTCTCCTGCACCCCTCCACCTTGGCCACAATAATTGGTTCAGGAGTGAGAACAGGGGCCAACTATGGCTAAGGAGAATCAAGTCTGGACTTTTCACTCTACTGTTGATGGTAAAGTTCTTTCCCCTGAATGTAAAACAGAGGATGAGAGTTCTACAGGGCTGTAACAATCTTGCCATCTGAAATCAAGCTTTCAGAATGAAACCACCGGAAAGGAGGGGAAGTGGATCCTGTGGGTATCCTCAGACCCATGCATCTAGCCTCTGCGTGACTGAGCCTACACTAAGCTGGCCATTTCTCAGACAGTAAATTCTCCTTTTGATTAACATAATTCTGAGCAGTGTTTTCAATCATTTGCTTCAGAGAGGATCCAAAATGATAGGCCTATGATGGGGAATTCATTTATTTCTACCATAGCCTGCTACACAGTTTTTTGGATGTTAGGAAATTCTTCTGAATATCTCCTTCTTTGAATCTTCTGCCCATTTGTTCAAGTCTCTTATTTAAAGCTCTACACAGATAATCAAAATTTCTTTCATTCTGTTATCCTTCAAATTTAAGCAACATTAGCCTGGCTTGTCCTCTTCAGACCCCAAGTTATCAATTTTGTGGCTAAACATTTTGAGTTTAAAATTTTTTCTTTATATGAAAAGTTCCCTTACTTTGAATTATGTATATTGTTATAGTTCTTATTTAAATGTGGTTCCTGTAATGGAATACCACATGACCATGTGGGTTTACAGCTCTATGACACTTGTCTCCCACCAACCCCCATTAAAAGTTTATTGTTATTTATGTAATCTAATTATACTCTTTTTTTATTAGCTGCTGTATCACTCTGGTGGTAACTTTTATCCTCCAAGTAACCCAGAAAAATGTTCACTTGAAATGGAAGTCACCTCAGTCTTACATTTTTAGGATAATATTTCTATCACACAATCAATATACATATGTTATGAAAAATTAGAAGACATAGATAAGCATAAAGAAGAAAATCTCATTGCTAAAATTATCGGCTACAAAAACCAATGACATATTCCTAGCTATCCCTCCACACACATTTGTTTTCACATATTTGTATGTGTATATACACATAGACTTCATCATACAAAAATTAAGTACATAGTCTTCATCTGCAGTCTTTTTATCTGCCTTATCATTAACATGTTTGCATGTCAATAAACAATGTTTACCATATCATTTTAATGACTGCTTAGTATTTCAATATGGTAGTGCTAAAATTTGTTTGACCAATTGACTATTCATGTTTTTGTTGTTTTTGCTTGTCTGCCATTAAACATTTTACTGATTATTTCCTTAGACTCAGTCTCTCGGGTTGAATACTCGGTTTAAAAGTCATAAATACTTTTACAGCTTTGGTTGTATATCTCTACATTTCCCTCCAGGAAGACCAAACTAATTTATAATTCCATCAGCAACATCCAGAACATCACTAGGCATTATGGATTTTTTTTTTTTTAAACATCTTCAGTAGATACATCTTTATCATGTTGGTTTTGGCCCAAGAGTTTAGCCTGTCAGGATTGTTTTAAGTCTTAACTCTCTCATTTATGCATTATTTATATTCACCTCCTGTCACATTATCATCTACAACTGATAAGTTACTTCTATGACATAGTTAATAACATTGATAAAAATCTTGACTAAGGCCATGCCTTGTTAAGGTTGGGCCCTCTGAGAGGTCTTTCCAGGTTGATGCTAATTTAGAAGTTAATACTCTGGATTCAATAAGCAATTGCTGTATCTCTCTTACTATCACACAACCCATACCTTCGTCTTGTCCACTAGACTTGTTGTCTTGACAAAAAAATAAAGGTATGCCTCGGTGTGGATTTCCCTACCACATCTCCAGCCAGTTCCCCCTTGAGATTAAAATTATGCCCAAAGTAACAATTCCCCACTGTAACATCTTCTACTTTAAGAAAGATGAAACTGTCAGCAAAGCAAGTCAGGTCAATAATTTATCAGAGTCTGCTTTTAGGAGATATTTCACTGTGAATGCCCTCATCTAGACCATTTATAACAATATCAAAACTGGCCCCAGGAGTAATTCCTATGAGTCTTAATTATTAGCCTTTCGCTACAAATAGAAATGTATATTTATTCCTATCTCTTTTCTTATTGCTTGCTTCTTTCTCCTCTTCTTCTTTCTTCTAATCCAATCCCCTATTATAAATTATTTCTTTTAACACATAGTAATTCATTTTAATAGTTTTTTATCATGCAAAGATATTAATGACTTCTGATCTAAAAGTTCTCTTAAGTTTCTCAAGAATATAAGTATATTGGGGGTTTCCCTGGTGGCGCAGTGGTTGAGAATCTGCCTGCTAATGCAGGGGACACGGGTTCGAGCCCTGGTCTGGGAGGATCCCACATGCCGTGGAGCAACTGGGCCCGTGAACCACAACTGCTGAGCCTGCGCGTCTGGAGCCTGTGCTCCGCAACAAGAGAGGCCGCGATAGTGAGAGGCCCGCGCACCGCGATGAAGAGTGGCCCCCACTTGCTGCAGCTAGAGAAAGCCCTAGCACAGAAACGAAGACCCAACATAGCAATCAATCAATCAATCAATCAATAAATAAATCTTAAAAAAAAAAAGAATATAAGTATATAAGAGCATACATGCTAGAGGTAGGGACTGTTGGGGCATATTCAAATTGGAATGGGAAGAGACAGAGCTTAGGAAAGTTATTTAATGTGAAGTACAGTAGTCTTAGTTTGTTTCATTATCTATCAATTAGATTAATAAACACCATGTATATCTTACAGAGGTCCCAAGAACACAAACGGAAGTGTCTGTGTCTGTGTGTATCATCATGAAGCACCAAAGAATGAGGTATAATCATTAACATATTTAATAAAAGTAAATATACATAAGTAAAAAGTATCTAATTTAATCTGCAGTGAGGTCAGGGTCATGATCTCAATTTTAACAGCTTCAACAATGAGGCTCCAAGAGTTTGCTACCTTCCAGAATAAATGCCAGAACTGAATCCTCAGCCCCAGCACATAAGGTTCCAAATCAATGGTAGTTTGACTTCACAGGTTGTGAGGTATGTGGTTGTAAGTAATTTGCTACTTATATAGAATATCAAAGTCTGTGAAATAAAACTAATAACATAAACAATTTAGAATGGTTCAAAAGTATATCTTTATATCTTTCTTACTCATTGGACTGTTATGCTCTTTGCTGTGTGATATAAAAAGGGGGTTAAGGCACAGCTAGTGTGAAATCAATTATTTATACTTAACATCCAGCCTTCCTGAAGGGCCCATAGGGGAGCAACATATACTGACACCACTTTAATAACTGTGTTGACTATAAATTATTGCTGCACCTGAATTCACTATAAATGTTTTGTGTTATGTCAAGATCCAGGTATGCCCATGGGAATGTGTTGAGCATAGGAATGTCATCTGTCATACGTGTCACAGTGGAAACAATGGCTGGGAATGCTGGACAACACCAGGCTACAACTCTGAATGAGGTATAAAGTAATTTATATACTTCTTAAAAGATGTATTCATTGAGCTATCTGATGTGTAGAATTATCTGTTCCTCCTAGGACAGGAAATTTCATTATTTTAAGATTTGAGCCCATATAACTAGACTTTGTTCCCATAAAGGGGATCCTACTGTAATCCCCCAGCTACCCAGATTACATTTAATTAAAGTCCTTAAAACAAAGGAAGTATTTTTTGCAGAGTGGATCCTTGATAGAAGAAGAACAAGTACAGATGCCTGGAACGGCTAAGACTTCATAGTTATATTGAACAGGAGCAACTCTGTTCAAGAGAACAGAGAAATAAGATACACAGAGGCCTGGAAATAGAGAAGCAGATGTCCATCCCAGCTTTCTATCACCTGCTGAATTGAAAATATTTAAATAATTGAAATGCCACGTCCAGTCTTGTGTGATCTCCCTTAAATAATGACGGTTAAAACCAGCCATGGAGTTCTTTGTGTATTTCTGAATGGGCAAATCAGGTTGCTACAGTAAATTTTCAACAATGGGTATAGTTTATCTACTAAAGGTTGCTCTTGCCAAACTCCCACATAATTTAAAAGATATTACTAATTGCAGGAAACTCACTTACGTGACATCACCAGAGAAGGAGGTATTTAAATAAATGAAGTTTTCTGCATAATTAAACATAGCCATTGTAAGAGCCAGTCTGCAGTAGTATGTACGTGAGGGTGGCTAGCCTGACTCTAGGTAGGTCCCAACTACAATGATGGACTTTAAGCTCCTATTTCTGCTCTGAGAGTAAGCAGTCTGACAGCCAGGGAAAAAAGCCATGGGCTGAAAAATGTGATAACCAAGTCTAAACAAATCATCTCATGTAAGAGTAATAGGCTCTGAAGGAGAGTTCGCAGGGAAAATTCCTTGAACTTTGATACATGTGTAGCATACACAGCTGTGGATGTGGAAACAGATCCTTGTAGGGACAGATTAAACGGCTGTTCCACATTGTTCCTCAGATATCACGCAATATCTCTGCTCGCAAGAAATCCTGTTCAGTCCGTACTCAATTGGGAATAGACTCTTCTTCCCATAGGCAGGGTGGATAAATCCCACACCATCTCTCTCTCATGGGCCAAACATGGGGAAGAGTATCAAGGCAGCTCAAAAACAAGCAATGCTGAATAAATTATGCCGGGTAGCAGCTGCATACACACAACAACAGAAAATGTTCTAAAACAGCCAGAGGATATCTGTTCCACAAAAATAAAAAGAAATCATTCTTGATCTCTAAGCAATGGAAGGCAGGATGTAACCCTCTTCATCGATAGCAGGTAAGGACTCTTTTTTAAAAGAGATCTGAACTCTGAGTAATTGCTGAAGTCAAGGCTTAGGTTTCTCTTCAATTAATAACAAGGATCCTGATTGAAAGAAACAACCATCCTGGGCACACACTAGGAGACAGGGGGAAAAAAATGAACAAAACCAACATGATGAAAAGATAAGGATACAGTGCACTGTAGCTATATCAGACTGAGCAAGAAATTAGAATATCAGAAACCCATTTCATATTATATATTGCTTACTGCATTCTATTACTCTTAAATTAATGGTATAATAAGCTATACTGAAACTTCAATCCATAGGGTGCATTCAGTCTTTTTAAATCCTTAAACTGAAGGTTCCTACCAAGTATTATTGTAATCTATTATCAATGACTGAACCAGGGGGACCCTAAATGACAACTGCAGTTAAGGTTCTGACACGCAAAGAGGGTAGGAGTGCAATCACTGCTTAGGGTATACACAAGCTAACATAACATGTTCATTTCAGTCCACTAAGTAGTACAATTGTTTTTCTTAGAGAGATTTTATTTTTGTTTCCTTTGGGACAAGTGATGTTTTTGGATGAGAGCAATACTATTTTACATTAAAAACCCTCTGCTCCGAGTACATGCACTTAAATTTTTGAAATTTAATTTGCAATTCACAGTGGTCCAACCTGATGCACAATAAACAATGAATAACATGCCATAATAATGATGCAAAGTATCAGAAGATGCTGTTTCCTCAATGACTTTGACTCCTTTGTTTCTTTGATTCTTCCTTTATTTACAGGGATCCATGATTAAGCTGACTTGTACTTTTAGAATGCCAAGCAAATTGAGGAGGAAATATGTGAATGGTGCCTACTGATTTAATTTTGAAAGTTTAAATAATCACTTTTTATTTAAATAATTTCATCAGCTCTCTGAATAAAGATTGTGGCTTTTAACTGTACAAAGAATTTAGCACTTGTTTGGGGACTCAGTATATATTGAAACATCAGAGCCATAAAACCCAAATTCTTACCCTCTTCATTATCTATTTTATTTGAATTTTATTTTATTTTTTGTACAGCAGGTTCTTATTGGTTATCTATTTTATACATATTAGTGTATATATGTCAATCCCAATCTCCCAATTCATCCTACCACCAACCCCCTCTCCCCACATGCTTTCCTCCCTTGGTGTCCATACGTTTGTTCTCTACATCTGTGTCTCAATTTCTGCCTTGCAAACCGGTTCATCTGCACCATTTTTCTAGATTCCCCATATATGCATTAATATACGATATTTGTTTTTCTCTTTCTGACTTACTTCACTCGTATCACAGTCTCTAGGTCCATCCACCTCTCTACAAATGACCCAGTTTCCTTCCTTTTTATGGCTGAGTAATATTCCATTGTATGTATGCCCCACATCTTCTTTATCCATTCGTCTGCCAGTGGGCATTTAGGTTGCTTCCATGACCTGGCTATTGTAAATAGTGTTGCAATAAACACTGGGGTGCATGTGTCTTTTTGAATTATGGTTTTCTCTGGGTATATGCCCAGTAGTGGGATTGCTGGGTCATATGGTAATTCTATTTTTAGTTTTTTGAGGAACCTCCATACTGTTCTCCATAGTGGCTATATCAATTTACATTCCCACCAACAATGCAAGAGGGTTCCCTTTTCCTCACACCCTCTCCAGCATTTGTTGTTTGTAGATTTTCTGATGGTGCCCATTCTAACTGGTGTGAGGTGATACCTCACTGTAGTTTTGATTTGCATTTCTCTAATAATTAGTGATGTTGAGCAGTTCTTCATGTTCCTCTTGGCCATCTGTATGTCTTCTTTGGAGAAATGTCTATTTAGGTCTTCTGCCCATTTTTTGATTGGGTTGTTTGTTTTATTAATATTGAGCTGCATGAGCTGTTTATATATTTTGGAGATTAATCCTTTGTCCGTTGATTCGTTTGGAAATATTTTCTCCCATTCTGAGGGTTGTCTTTTCATCTTGTTTATAGTTTCCTTTGCTGTGCAAAAGGTTTTAAATTTAATTAGGTCCCATTTGTTTATTTCTGCTTTTATTCATTATCTTTCATTCTATGTTTATAACAGTTCATATCTCTTTTCCCGTAGCACGCTACACTTATTCATCACCACCTTACCCACAAAAGATATCCCTTATACCTTATCTTTCTTATACCTCTGTTTCAGCCTCAGCTCCTCTGCCCTAGGGAACACTCAGAACATTAATGCGCTCTATATCAAATTACACTTTTTCTTTAAAGTTCACTGGGGCAGGGGTTTGGGGTAGGGAGAAGAAGACCTAATTCTAACAAGTTATTGGTGAATAGTTCCATCATGAGCAATAAAAGGTGATATATTTCAATAAAGTCAAATCATCACATGAAATTAACACCAGTACAATTATTTATGGATAAAATAATAGTGCATGCTTCCTGGTATCTCTGTCTCTCATTTCTCTCTCCCTCTCTTTCTTTCTCCCTGTGTTAGCTGGCAACAACATCATATAGGTTTTTTTTTTTTTTTTCTTTAAACTCATTTGATGGTGCAGAAGTTGAAAACTTCAGTACAACCTAAAATAAATTCAGAATACTGTGCACACAAATACATACATACTCAAAACACACACATTAGTATTATTTATACATGGTTACTTAAATATTGTTGAAGCAGTGTAAGGAAAATTTAAAGAAAATTTTTAAAATATCAATTAACAAACATCTCATAGAACAAAAAGCTTTATTTGTTAATAGCAAGTATGACAGGTTTATGAAAATCAAGTCTTTTGAATCAGTTTAATCACTTCATGAATGACAAGTTAATGTCACAGATTGTAGGGGAATGAGAGAGATGGTCTTGCCTGATACCATCAAGATTTTGGTCTGCATGAAATTCTGCAACAGAAACTAAAATATAACATTGTCTTTATGCTTTCACCAAAGTTTACAAGTTTTAAAGTTTTATAACTAAAAGTTAAGCCTCTTTATGAGGAAGATTGCAGCAGGCTGCAAATTGTGAAAACTGCAAGCTTCATCAGAAAGGATGTGTATCAATGTTAATTAAGCACTCATTAGAAAAGAAGGCTAAGGGAGCCACCAGAGAAGAAAGAGAAAGTAAGCTCTAGCTGTTAGTAATTTAGGAAGTCAGAATAACCTGTCTTGATGAGAAGTTAAGGGCTACAGTTTGGGGAGGAATACAGGAAAAAAATAGTGAGATTTTTCCCCCCTTACTTTTTATATCTTTCATTTTAGACTTCAAGAGCCATTGTGCAAAAAGACTGAATGGATATATTTTAAAGGTCAGGATATAGTGAGACAGGAACCAGGATGCAAGTTTCAGATCTCCTCACAAGCACTGATTAAGAAGGCTATTGTAAGAAAGCTAATGAAGGCAATTAACCCAGCATCAGGCAGAGCAGCTGGGGGTGTTTTCCAAGCACAACCTGAACTAGCTTAGATGTCCCACTGTCACTGGCATTGTCCAGGGGCTCCCGGCTTTTACAGAAAGATAAGAGTAAATTGTAATTTAGGCCTGGGAAGAAATTCAAGTGTTTGATTAAGTTGAGAGAGAACTGATCATTACTGAGGAGAAATCAAAACTGTCTAAGTGTAACTTAAAAGTAATAATGTGCACTGACAATGCCTCATAAACTCAAGGGACAGGCACATTTTGACTTGTAAATTCATCTCATTTTGACATCAAATCTAATGTCTATTACTTTAAGGTAAAACTTATCTTTCTTTTGCAAAGTATTGTAAGTGGTTAGACCTTGAACATCACTTTTATTAATTCCATTGTCTAGGTCATCACTTACCCTAGACAGCACTGTCAGAAACCTGAGGAGAAAATTAAAGTGGATGTTCTAGTCTCTGGCACCTACCTTTCAAATTTCAATTAATTCTTTGTTCATAAACAAGCTAGGAAACAGCTTTCTTCTTCCTGAGGACACTGTGAAGGTCTTTTACCTGGCCTTCCTGTTCTCCGGTCTTGCTCCTCTCAAAACTATCATGTGCATTATTATTTACTTATATGTCATCTTCTCCAAGAAGCCTTCTTTGAACCTTCAGGTGGAACTCCACTGCCTTTGAACTATCATATATCCATTGCTCAATTTGCACATTGTGTGGGTATTTTTTTGTTATATGTCTGTTTCCACGAATAAATTTTACTCATAGTTGTACCCACAAAGTTTAGAATAGCTGACATCTAGTAGATGGTAATCATGTGTCTATTGAAACAAAGGCAACGGATTATAACTGCCTGTCCTCTTTTAAGTGGGCAATACTCAAACTATCATTAATTTTTTTCAGACCAATTAAATAAACATTGTGCTTTGGGATTATTTTCTCCTCATAGACCACTCTTCGACCTTTATTTCAATTTGATCTTATCTAGAAAATACTGCTAGACAGGGGAGTCATAGGATAATATGTTCTGATTTATGGCCCCAAAGGATGGGTGGAGATTGATCCTCCATAGAATGAAAGCAGATGCTCTAATGTGGGTATACAAGAACAAAGGTTCTTCTCATTAGAATGAGAGCTTGATTCATGGACATCCCTATCATTAAAATTTTAAGAATGCGTGCAAAAGAATCTAGGTTTGCAGAGATAATTTTAGTAGAACCTTATGCAGAGCCCCTATAGGTTCTATAGCCTTCCAATACAGAAGACTTCCGTAGTTCATGACAATTCTAATACATGGGTTTATGACTATTGACCAGTTTTGCATCATTCTGTGGGTATTGTTTCTTTTCTTCTTTTAAAATCAGTGAAGAGGGAAGGAAAGAAACACTTCGAAAATGAAAGATTAGCTTCCTAAATCATAAAGATGAGCTTTGTAATCACTTTCCTTTAAGCAAGGAATTAAAGGATAATAAAAACCCTAATTAAGGACTTTGTTAGCCTAACTAGATTTTCATATGCAAAACATTGTTATAAAGAACTGCTATAGAATGGAAATACCTCCTCGGTGAACCCAAAGGGAAGCATTCCTGCCAGGACTTTTCTTCTGCTTCCATTTTTCTGTCCATTCAGGGTCATTCCCTTTTTCCACGATCGCCTGTTTTCTTCACCCTCTCCATGACTCCTGCTTCTTGTCTTTTTAGTTGCCCAACCTTTCTGTCTTCTTTCATTTTCTTTTTTATTTGATTTCTTCTTATTTTAAAATTTGTCATGATTCATTCATTCATTTATTAGTTCAACTTCCAATAATTGAGCCTTTAAAGCATGTTCTTTTCTGTCTTTCTTGTCCCCGGGCTCATTCATTCATCATCGCCCTCCCATGTAATTATTTTTTTGGTCCTTCTTTCTCTAAGGGTAAAATGCTTCTTTGGGAGTGGTTTTACAATCTCCCATGTTCTTTCAGCTCTCTTCTTCTCTTATGCAATAACCCTAATCTTATAGCGGCTACTTTTGACTTACCCAAGTCCACAGATGACATTATCATATTATATCATGGGGTTATTCTATACCCTTTATCATTGGTGCATATTAAAATAAGTCAGTAGAGAAAACAGGCATATAGTTTTACAATGATCTTTTAAAATAGGGCAGAGCTAAAATGACTGCATGCAAAATGATTTTCTCTGCTAGTCTGAGAAAGTGGCAATAACACATATTCTTATCCAATAGCATGATATTTTTGGAGTTAATATGTAACCTAATATGTTATAGGGCTCATCAGGTTAGGGGCTGAACATTCTCAAATAGTTTTACAGTAAAATTCTTTGGTTTTAACGTCAAACTCAAAATCTAAAAGGGAGAGTTGAGTTTCTCAAAGTGAAGTCCTGAGATTGTACACTAAGCTTATTGAATAAGAATCTCCTGTAGGTAGGATTTGGGAGTTAGAATATTTTAAAATACTTTGGGAGACTCAGGGACTAAACTTTGAGAACCACTGGGGCAAGCTTTGAAGCCAGGAGATCTTGGTTAGGATGCCAGCTCTACATCGATTCCCTTCCATGAGTTTTGGTTTTCTCATTTGTAAATTAGGATTAATAATATCTAGCGTATGGAGTTGTAATTAGGACTAAATGAAATAATTTACTTTCCTAAAAGTACCTAGTTCATAAAGAGTCCAATAATTAAAAAATATTTTATATGTATTAAGAATAAAATTTCTTGTATTTTTATGTCTTTAAATCAAATAACAACTGGTTGTACTTGTACTTTCTTGTCAGTTTTGTGAATCCAAACACTACTACACAGCACCTGGGAACCGAAAACCGAATAGAAAGTTTCTTTGAAAATTAAATGAAACCGACTAGTAAGATTATTAGATCAAATAAAGTGGAAAAGATGAACTACACAGAGTGAAGAGATGAATTTTTTTCACTTTGGCAGTTTCATTATTATTGCTGTTAATAACAGTTGGGTGCCTATGATGCATTAGACTCTGTAAAAAAAAAAAAAAAAAAAAGCAGGAGTAGAGTGTACCTGGGCCCTCAGGAGGTACATTATTGATCCAGGAAAGGCCTCACTGCAAGATGTGACCCTAACAGAGGAAGACAGTGGGAGCTAGTTCTAGAACTCTTGCTGAGCAGGAAACAGTGCTGGGAGTGAGAAAAAGAGAGAATATAAAAAGTCAAAAAGCAGGCAGATTTCATTCTTACCAGCACTATGAGCTACATGGCTAGATGGCGGTGGCGAAGTCAGAGAGGTAGAACGTGACAGATTACAAAAAGGGTAAAGACTAAAGGCAGAAGTAGAAGTATGGTCTATTCTAGTAATATTTCATTAAGAAGAAGAAGAAGAAAAGAACAAGAAAAAAGGCTTAACTATCTGTATTGCATGTGGTAGGTGCTGAGTAAATGTTTACTAAACGAACAATAAGGATAGGAAGAGGGTGATTAAGTAATAAACACATTCATAAATGTAAAAGATTATCCCGACATTCAGTAAATATTCAGCATCTAATATGTATAATATGCAGTGCTATATTGTGGTGTATGTGTGTCTGTGTACATGTGTATGTGTTTGGTAAGGCTTGGCTACAAAGATAAATAAGACTTCAGGCTTGGACCTCAAGTGTTTAGAATATCAAGAATAATAATAGTTCATATATGCATTTGAAAACCCAATATATTAAATATAAAACAAGTCATGGCAATTCAATATTTATCACCCTATTAAGCCAAAGAATAACAGAATATATTAGCTTTCCAAAGCATCCATTTAAGGCTTTTATGTCTTGAAATACTAACACTCATCAAGATTAGATTTTATTTCACCTCAATCTATTTGGATATTTACAAATATAAGATAGCTAGTGTAAAATGACTGTCTCAGAAAAATGTCATTTGTTGGCTTGAAGGTCAATGTACCTTCCATGTATAGCCTGAAATAGCAGCTCCCGTTTCTGCTTTTTAACTAGCTGCTTGTTGAGAAACTGTTTCCCTAAGGTTTTCAAGGTCTTATGATATGCCAGCTGAATGTGCTGAGTTATGAGTTTCTTTCCAGTCACTTAGGGATTATTATTATTTTTTTTTAACAAAACATGGCAGAAGAAAACTTAGCCATAAAATTCATGTTCTTAAAAATTGAATAAACACTTGATCATTAGAGAATACTTGTAAGTACTCTTAAAAATGATAAATAAAATTTACTGTCAACTTGCTATATGATACAAACTGTGTCTTACTTTCATTTAATAATCTCATTTATTTCTACCAACAACCTGATGAGGTAAATATTGTTATCTCCATTTCACAGATGAAGAAACTGAGGCACAGAGAGGTTAAGTAGATGACCAGGCTGCACAACTATACAGCTTCTTTTTATCCAATATCAAACCTTAAACAATAAGTGCTTGGCTGAAAATTTTATATTCTAGGGAAAGAAAGAGGGAATTCTAATTTTCACCCCCTGGACACCTTTCCAAAATTTGTAGATGAAAACAGAGGGATATAATAAAAAAGCAGAATGTAATCTCCAACACTTTAAGAGAAATGAATAATATATACATTGTGTTATTTTAGAAAATCAGAAATAGATTTTCTTTTTAACCCCAAATATTCAGCAAAGCTAGTGCCGTATCCCTCCTTAAGGTATTTCTCTCTAGCAGAAGCAGAGAGGATACCTGAGTTTGACATTTTCGTTTTTTCAGAGCCAGTATGTCACAGAGGAACAGGGCAACAAACAGAGAGCTGCGCAACAAAAGTGGTGGTGGTGGTGGTGGTGACAGCAGTAGATGGAAAGTAAAGCATCAGTGTATTGGAAATCATCAGACATCATCCTACAGCTGGGAAATCAGCAAGAAATGAAGATTGGGCTTTCTCCTCATTAAACCTGTCATTAAGGTCTCATTCTGTTTTGTTGAAATCCTGCTGTGTTGGTGGGTGATAACTTCTTTGCACTGAAGTGATGGAACCCCTATGAATGTCAGAGCGATACGTTAACCAAAAGGTTGTATGGAGATAAAGCAAAGTTGGTAAGAGATTTAGGAAGAACCACAAATAATATTGAAATAATTCTGATCAATTTCCACAGGCCTATCTCAATCTGATGTGAGACTTGAAGGATATGAAAAAATATTGACGACTCTGTTTTGACAGTAGGAATCAAAATCAGAAACTGTTCTGCAAGCTTAGTAAATATTATTCTCTGGCATATATTAAAATAATAAAATATTTAATTTGCATTAGAACCTTTACTGGGACTATAAGAAGTACCACAAAGTCAGATTCATGATATATTTAGCTGAGTAATTAAATTGACACAGGTAATTCAGGATGATTTATGAGGAAAAAATTCTTGCCGTGTCACATCAGCATTTAAATATGAGGCATGTATCCAAATATTGCCATACTTATCTCATAGTACAATCCTGATTTATCATCAACAAATGTATACAAACATGTTTAATTGTTACTATCACACCCGCCTATACAAAATCCTGAGGTAACAAATTCTGTAAGTTTATTAATTTTGGCATAGGTCCTTCTTTTATTTATAGACCCATAAATTTCCTCTTTCAGACTTAAGAAAGTTGCCCAGCTCTCATCTTCCTGAAATTGAATGCACCAACAATGACCTTTAATAACTTGGTAAACTAGAATTATAGCCTTCTGAGTTTTTCTCATTTGGAAACTACGTGAAATACCTGTTGAATAAAATGCAAGTGATTTCTGAAATAGCTTTCAATATTTTTTTTTAAAAAAAAACACTATATATCACTCTTGTCTTCATAAGAGGAAGAAAAGTGACATGTAATTGACTATATGTAAATGAGATATAAAACCCAAATGTCTATAGCAGCTATAACATGGAAGACATTTTATGTTGAGAGAAGGAAGAAAGAAGAGCCTATAGTCTTGTTTTCTTTTTATGGCTTAGACACAGGCTTAAAGTTGTCTCATCCAACTAGTTCCAAAATTCTATCACCATGAGATTCTCAGAGAGATGTGGTCTCCTGTTATTTTGCTATAGAGTAGAAAGACCCAAGAAGCAGAAAGTCTGGAATTGTACCATAAATATGTCACTCACTGGTTGTATAACTATGCTCAGTAACTATGCTCAAGGGATAAACCCTCCAAGGCCATTTCCTCACACTTCAAATGGGAATAAAGTACCCATCTAACATAACACACATAAAAGGGCTTTGTAAATGTAAAGGACTGTACAAATGCTAGTTGGCCGACATGGTAGTTTGGGGAACCTAAAAAATCTCTAATATTTTCCTTAACAGATTTCCATTTTCTTTGAAAGGCCAACACTGTTGCTGCCTCAGACATCAGTCCCCAATTACCACCTAAGGGTTTCCCAGAAACAAAGAATGACTCCATCATATTTTAGGGAAAGCATTTTTTTAAGGAGGCAAATAACCAGACAATTAAGAATCATTATTGTGTCATCTGATGAAAACTGTCAGATTTAGTATATCCAGGGTTCAACACATGTTCTGGAGTGAGGCTTCTCAAAATTTAATATGCTCACAAGTCACCTGAGAGGAATATCCTTAAGTACAGAATTTGATACAGAAAGTCTGGGGTGGAGCCTGAGATTCTGCATTACTAACCAGTTCCCAGGTGGTGTTAATGCTGCTGGTGCCCAGGCCACACTTCATGGGCAAGGCTCTAGACCCTCTTAGAGGTACACTCTCCAACATGGCAGCCAATGTCACATGTATGTAGTGATTTACATTTAAATTAATTAAAATTAAATTATATTAAAATTCATTTCTTCTGTAGCACTAGCCACATTTCAAGTGTTCACTAACATGGGGATAGGGGCTACCACATTGGACAGCACAAACACAGAACATTTCCATCATTGCTGAAAGTTCTACTGGACAGCTCTGCCCTAGAGCATAGCACCAATATGGGGAGGGGGGTGCCTTGACCTGACCAGTTTCTCCACTGTCTCTAAAGTAGTATCCTCATGCATATACTTGGCATCCGTGGTTTAATCTACTGTATCCTTTACATATAAGGATGTAAATGACCTCGCCTTAAGACATATACTTGGAGCTGTGATGACAGAAGGAAAATGGGTTTTCCATGAGCCTGAGCTTTTAGGTAAAGAGGAGAGAGACTGAATGACAGTTTCCTACCAGCAGGAAAGAGAAGAAGGCCCAATGATGCCCAATGAGAGAATGACTAAGAGCCAGCCTTGCTCCTCTCAAGGGAAGAGTGAAGTGATATTAATCAGCACACTATTGTATACAAAGAGGGTTCTCTCAGGAGAAGAGCAGTGCATCTGTCCCACTCACACATCAAAGAGGCCCAGCAGCTGAAAATGCTTGTGTCAAATCTCCACTCAGCCTCTTTTTCTCCTTGCTTTCCTTTCCTGGTTCATTTGCTATTCTGTGGGCTGTTTAGCAATAAGCCCTTCATCTGATTAACATTTCAAACTCATTGTTGGTCTGTGCTGGCTTAAATGAACTAATCATCATTAGTACTTTGAAACCTGTCTGGCTATGCCTACAAGGGGGGGGAAAAAAGAAGAAAGAGAAGAAAAGGAAAAGGAAACAAGCAGGACTCATTAAATAAGTCATCCATAAGTAGTTGGTCAAGACAAACAGAAACAGAATCCTGAGTGTTTTAATCATTCATCAAGTCAAGGACACAGATAGGAGCTAGAGAAGCAGAAGTGGGACACTGAATACCTATATCTATAGATATATATCCATATTATTTATATCTATTTATCTAAATCCACATCTATAACTACACGTACATCTAAACCTAACTATCTCCAGTGGGCAATGATGGAATATAGAAATCACCCTCAAGAAGATGAGGAAAGGAAGCCTGGAATCCCATTCATTCCCTTTCCTCTGATTTCCTTTCCCTGTGGAAAGTATTAGTTTATCACTCTGATTTCAAAACAAAACTTGTTACAGAACTAGTTTTCCATTCTTTCTCCTTTATTCACTTCGACTGAATTGTACTCTCCAAAGCAACTGAAGTGGGTCACCTTTCTATGTTACAGTAGTACTTAGACTGTGTTACTTTTAATGCATGTTTTGCATCAAATTATAGAGTGTAGTTGAACCTATTGCCTTATTGGGCCAGGTAAGCTACCAGCCTGGCTTAACCTGAGTTGACCAGAAGAGCTTTTTTCTAGATCAGACATTCCGAATAAGTATATTCACTGTTAATTCTACTTTATATTAAAATTTTCATCATGATGCTTATAATTCTGAGGCAAAAAAAAAAAAAAAAAGAAAAGAAAAAAAAAAAAAAGAAAAAAAAAGAAAACACATCCAGACCATTTCCTGTGCTTGTCTGCAAGATGGACAATGGCTTAAAGCATATTCTGGATTTAAATGGTCAATGTCAAGCTTAAGCAAGAACACTCTTTCTATTCTTGTGAAGTCAACATTCCCCACAGATGACTCAACCCTTGTGATCTAGAAGTATGTTTCCTACACATGTGATATGTGTAAAAGAGATAACTGGAGATGGTATAGCATCACAGCCTTGCATATCATTGTATCTTATAATGGGTACCATATTCTCTCGCAATTCTTTGATCAAGTCAAGGAGAAAGTCTCTTTTGGTACCTTATGTATTTAATACCACTGCCACTTGCCAATCTCCCATTTTAACAAATAAATCAGCCCTTACGCTCTGAGTCTTCTGAGGGGGAATTGTATCTAGCTAAAATTCAGTAACATTTGTTTTCATTGAATTATTATTTTTAACGTTTTCCTTTTATTTATGGCACATCATACTGGTTTTTCTATTCATGGTGGCAATAAAATGTTTACTAAAAATACATTAAGTAAAAGACAGTCTTTAAAGAAAATTTTAACCTTACAGTAAAGCAAGTGAATACAGCAGAAATCATGAAAGAATAGCACTGATCTGAAGCATTCTTTTTTGCTTTGAGGGGGTGAAAAGGAAAAAAGACTTGTTGTTCCCTAGCTATTAGCCCCCTATACACATAGTGCGTTCAAGTTCTACATCAAACACTGTACTGTTGCTGTGATCTTTGGAAACAATGTTTCATAGAAACTGCAAGTGGAAAGATGAGAGAGGAAATGTCTTATCATTTTGTAGAATGACTACTGAGGGCTGAAAACAGTGCCAGGGAGCACACGGCAAGCAGCAGGAAATGACCAGCAGAAAAGCAGTGACAGCAAAGGATATGCTAAGGAGCAGGAGGAAGAAGGTAAGACTTCCCTCATCCATCCTCATTTGGTTGATTTCAATATGGTGAGTTGCTTAGAGTTTGTCACAACCTTTTCCCAAAGGTGAGCCTTTAAGTGTCTTCTTGCTATCTTTAGGAGGGAAGAGGAAACACAAGATTGATTTACTATGTTTCAACTCAGTGTCACTTTGCCATTTTTTGACAAATGGGACCAAATTTACTCTAAGAAGCAAACTTCATGGAGCTCTCTATAATTAATTACCATAATAGGAGCTCAAAATACTAGTTTTCATGTACTGATAATTTGATTTTTTTAGATGAAACCCCTCACTTGTGTTTAATCGATAAACATTTATTGAGCACCTATTATTCTCAAAGCAGTTTGTGTTTGCTGTGTCAAGGATACAAAAAGTAGTGTCCTGAGAGTCAAAGTGTGGTTTGTGGGCAAGCAGCCCTAGTATCACCTGGGACCTCTTTAGAATGTGTAATTTCAGGCTCCAACCCAGACCTATTGAATGAGAATCTACATTTTTTAAGGTGGTTTATACACACATTAAAGATTGGGAAGCTCCATTATAAGAAATATAGAGACTCTCTTCAAACAGCTTAACAGCTCACTTTGGAAATAACACTGACCCTAAACTCATGAAGTAATAACAAAGGATAGTAGTTAGTATAAATAGTGTGATGTGAATTTAGACAAGATAATGGTCTCCAAAAATCATGGAAGAAGTGGGACAGGAACCATGTCTAAAATTCCAAGCAGAATTACAGGAGAGAAGCATGCCCCCACTTTGGAATGTGGTGATGATTTTTAGGCAAAAAGAGCATAGAACTATAGACACATGTCATCTTAAATATGCAGAGAAAAAATCCTGTGTCACTAGAATGAAGGATACACGCCAGGGATTGTAGAAAATCAGATTCGATGGAAAGTAAGTAGGGAGGGGGGCAGTTTTGATAGCCAAGCAGAGGAGTTTACTTTTTACACCAGAGGAAATTCATGCCATCTCTGAACATAGGCAGACTAAGAAGTCACAGAAGTACACCCAGTCTCCCGTACATAATAAATGCTCAGCATTTGCAAAATTGAGTTAGTTAAACTGTATGTTCAGGAGTGATTACTTTAGCCCCATGGTGGGTAGGATGAATTGCAGGGGAAAAGCCATGATGGTAGAGGCTATAAACATCCTTCATGTGGGATCAGATGCCTTGAATAATATCTGTTTAGCAAAAGATAGGCAAAGGCCCTAAAAACAATAATTACATGTAAAAGACTAATATAGTTAAACCACTGTATCAGCAATGACTGTGCTGATTTGCATTTGCCTCAATTAAGGAGCTCTTTCATTGAAATAAAGTTTCTAAAAATGTTACTTAATGGCACTACTGCACTTCTGTTCAATTCATTCAGCTGAAACCCATGTGCTTGTTATGTCTCCTTTTATTCTCATGTTCTACTGTAACCAAAACAACACAAGTGAGTGTAAACTATGGCACTTTAATCCAGGAAGTACCTTTACTTTAAGGAAAGCAGCCTGCTATAGCAGCCAAATCTTCAGCCATGGAGCCACACTGGGCTTTGAAACCTGGCTGTGGCACTTTCTGGCCAAACACTAGCATTGTGTGGCACCGGCCAGTGCCTTCACTTCCTTGGCCCTTAGTTTATGTATCTAAGGATGAAAGTAAATATTACCCACTTCACAGGACTGTTGGCACAAGGCCTGGCACATAGTTGCAGCCCCAAATAGGAGCTATTAACATCTTGATCACCACCATATATTGATACATCATCATCACCCTCATCACCCTCCTCCCCCTCCTCCTCCTCAACATCATCATCAACTTGATGAGAGGATCAAACCCAAGGCAGACATATTACCATATTCTTTCTAAGTTTATGATCCAGTAACCCCACTCCTGGGCATATATCTGGAGAAAACCATAATTCGAAAAGATACTTGTACCCCAATGTTCATTGCAGCACTATTTACAACAGTCAGGACATGGAAGCAACCTAAATGTCCATCGATGGAGGAATGGATGAAGAAGATGTGGTACATATATACAATGGACTATTACTCAGCCATAAAAAAGAACGAAATAACGCCATTTGCAGCGACATGGATGGACTTAGAGATCGTCATACTGAGTGAAGTCATCAGACACAGAAACAAATATCATACGATATCACTTATATGTGGAATCTAAAAAAATGGTACAAATGAACCTATTTACAAGACAGAAATAGAGTCACAGATGTAGAAAACAAACTTATGGTGACCAAGCGGGAAAAGGGAGGAGGGATAAATTGGGAGATTGGGATTGACATATACACACTACTATATACAAAATAGATAATGAATAAGAACCTACTGTATAGCACAGGGAACTCTAGTCAACACTCTGTAATGACCTACATGGGAAAAGACTCTAAAGCAAGAGTGGATATATGTATATATATATAATTGATTCACTTTGCTGTACACCTGAAACTAATACAACATTGTAAATCAACTATACTCTAATAAAAATTAATTTAAAAAAAAGAATATGGCTCTGCGTTTACACCAAATTTCTTTATTTAAGCCAGAGGTCTTTCAAATAAAGGAAACAAAAGCAAATAAGAAAAGGCAAGCATTTCATTTCAGCTGAACAGTTATGCTCTGCAAACATGAAAGTGAGCTCAGTGACCAGTGCCCTGCTGACATGGGAACTCAGATGAGGGCAAGGCTGTGAGCCCCTGACACCCCTCTCCTTGACTCTTCTTATTCTCAAGTTAGGTCCTATCCTGTTGTTCCACCCACCTTTAACCATCCAGTTTTCTGGCTGTTCTCCTCTGCCTTTCTTCCCCTTCTCTTCTTTCTCCTCTAAACTTAACTGTTATTATAACTACATCACTCCTCCTTCCAACCCAACCTACTCACAAAAAATATTATTTCTCCTGAGAAGAGGGCAAAATGCAGGAACCAAAGCTCCTGAGTCACAGCGATACAAACTTTCCATAAACCCCAGGAAGTGTAGAGTTGTATTTCTGTTATCAGTTCTCCAGAGGTCATTGAAAGAGCTTCCCTGGAGGAACTGAAAAAGACTTTTGACAGACAGTGATGAGTTTGGATCAAGTCCCTGTATGATCTTTCTTTAGCACTCCTGGTAGATAAAAGCAAGCATGCATGCCGCCCTTGCTTGTAAGCAAAGAGGAAGTTCCTAATTCATTTGTAATTGAACTGGTTTTTATTTGGAAGCCATCTTTTGGGGTCAGGCATACAGTTAGTGGGAAGGACTTGAATCTACATAGGTGTTATTAACATCTATAGATTATAGTCATCTATAATGACTTTTCAGATTCCAGACGTTTTCTAGGAGTGGATCTTCAGATTCAAAGAACCATTCCAGAGCCCAGAGGAATCTCTTTACTGCCCATAAATCATCCACATACTACAGAGAATCACAGAGTACTGACATGACAATGGCCTGAATATCTAGTCCAAACTTCTTATTTTTCTAGTGGGGAAAGAGACCCTTGAAATGACTCAACTAAGACAAGTTGGGGCAAACCCGTATTTTTCTATATCAGAGATGATCAAATTTTAGGTTGCATCAGAAAAACATGGAGAGCTTGTTAAAACACAGATTTCTGGGCCTTACACCCAGAGGTTCTGATTCAGTTGATCTGGGGTGACGTCAGAGAATTTGCAAGTTCCCAGGTGATGCAGATGCTGCCAGCCTGGAGACCACACTTGAAAGCTACTTGTCTATATCATACTGCCTCTCAACCATGCAGAAACTTTATGAAATGCTCACTAGATAATTTTTAAAATACTAATATTAAATACTGTCGTTTCCCCTTCCTAGAGGAGAAAGAGTTTTGAAAAACTGAGTTATCTACTAAGTTTTATTATCATCATCTCCCCTTCCTCCACCTACTCACTTGTCATAATCTTAATAAAATCCTTTCTTTTACATATTTACCAGCATGTTCTTAGCTTCATGTTGGGTTTTCAAGATCATACTTGGTGATAGATAAAATTAAAGTGAAAGTCATCACTGGTCTCTTTAAAGGAGGAAGCTTTTTACTATAAAAAGGAAATACTGCTTGGTTAAAAATATCATACTGTGAACTGTCCTATATTTTCCTTAGGGTGAATGAAAGGAAAATGTTGATTAAACAAAGTGGCTTTTAGGAAGTAAAAAGGTTGTAGGGGGAGATTAGAAAAAAAAAAAGCAAAGAAAAAGAAAGAAAAAAATAGTATTTTTGAGTAGCTACCACGTGTCCAACAACAAAGAGTCACTTTCAAATCATTTCACATGAATATCCCATCAGTCTGCTATGTTCCTGGTGCAGCTGCCTGCATTTTTCTTCTATTTTTCTCTTTTTTCTTTTTTTTGTTATATTCATTTGTTTTATTTTTTAAATTCTACATATAAGTGATAACATGGAATATCGTCTTTCTCTCTCCGACTTATTTCACTAAGCATAATAACTTCCAGGTTCATCCATATTGTTGCAAATGGCAAAATTTCATTATTTTTTTATGGCTAAGTAATATTCCTGTGTGTGTGTGTGTGTGTGTGTGTGTGTGTGTGTTTGTGTATCACATCTTCTTTATCCATTCATCTGTTGATGGGCACATACTGCTATGAACATTAAGGGCAAGTATCTTTTCAAAATAGTCTTTTCATTTTCTTTAGATATATACCCAGGAGTGGGATTGTTTGATCACATGGTAGTTCTGTTTTTAGTTTTCTGAGAAAACTTCATACGGTTTTCCATAGTGGCTGTATCAACTTACATTTCAACCAACAGTGTACTAAGGTTCCCATTTAGTGCTAAAAGACAGTTTACAACACACTCTCCCCATATATGTACAAAGTCCCACCTTTATGAACTGTACCCACGCAACATGTATGACCTGCACAACATGCTGATAACTCTTTGCAATGAGCCTTTATTTAAGTAATAAATAACTAAGCTATCAAACAGAGACGACTTACCCTAGGTCATGTTACTATTGAGAGGTAATGTAGGAACTATAACACAGGTTTGTCTAATTCTAGGTCTCCTGCTTTATTTTCAATGGATTAAGGCCACTAAAGAGTATGCTTTTTTTGTTTTCCTTTCCTTCTGGACATTACACATGAGGCTATACATATAAACAAATAAATCCATGACTGCAGAACACAGAGAGATCAACACCAGGTCTGGCATGCACAGCTCTGAAATACATTTCTCCCAATTCTCTCTCTTATCACAGCCCCTCAGTCTTTCATGTGGCCCTAAGATTTTACTGCTGGAACAGAGGCAGGAGAGGGACAGAATATGAGTTCAGGAGGGGAGGAGGTGGGGCTCCTTAGGTGCCCTCCCTCACAGCCCTGCACACACCCCAAGGGTGGTTAATGGGCACCACCCCAACCTCAGGAGGGCTTTTTGGTGTCCCAGATGCACATCCCTGAATATCTTGAATAGTGGACTCATTTCATTCTTGGAGCTGGTCAGCACAAAGAAAAGCAAAGAAAGCTGAATAGCTGCTATTAAAAGGCAGACTGCCAGAAATCTGAGAAAGCACACAACCACACAATATCTCAAGTCTAAAGGGAGAATTCCAAGCCAAGATTTCTGCATCTCTCTCCACCATCCAGCCGACCAGCATCAGGGTTTTCACTCTCAGACACGTGACCTTTTTTACTGGGACACTCAGCAGTCATCTTGCAGATGTTCTAGGTGCAGGCTGAAAGCAGTGGCTTGCATTTCTCTTCTGGTGCTTAACGTCAGTTTGTACCCTATTCTGTATTCCTCACCCCCATCCTTGAATGTACACATAGAGTCCTGTACCTGTACAGCATGCAGTATTAATAAGAAATGACCCTTCTCTGAGGAACTCAGTGCATTTGTTTTCCTCTTGTTTTTGAAAGGAAAACTGATACAGGGAAGAAAGGAATCAAGAGCAGAAATAGCACGTAGGTGCACACAAGAAGAAATCTGCTCCGCTGTTTGATATTAGGCTCTGTGGTGAAGCAGTGTGCGAGCTTAGAAGGGCATTTCCTCCTGCTCCTTATGGAATTCAGTGTAACTTAGCTATTGGCTACTGAACTGAATTCAGAATTCAATTAATTTACTTTTGACACAGCCAATACGGCACAGTGTCAGATGAAGCAGAGGCTGATTTAAGTGTAATATTATAAGTCCCCAGGTCTAATATTTTCATAATAAGGAATGTTGCTATGGACATAAAGGAAATTATATTTGTGTGTGCTTGGAACTTACTCAGGCCAGAACTAGACCTTCAGAGTTTATTAAGTTCAATGATGGATTGAAGGGAGACAGAGTTAGCGTTATGCAAATATTACCCAGGATTTTTACCACATCTGTAAGTTCAAAGGACTATAGATCTGAAAAGACTGGAAGCAGGAGGAACAAGTGATTCCTACCCATGCTTACAACTAGCAGAGGTGAGCATAAACCACAGGAAGTAGGGATGACAGCTGAGAGGCAATAGGCTTGGCACTGAAGACTGACAGATTGGCCAGATGGCCACCGTCATTCAAATACACATCATATTTTGATTAGGATTATCTCTTAATACCCTTGATAATATTTAAATTCTATAACAGAGAACAAATCTTTGTATTATACTTACATTTGCCGTTTTTTCCCATTAATAATAGAATAAATCACTTTGCAGAAGTAGAAGCATTTTATTTTTTGCCAGTAGACATTTTACAGTCCATGGTCAACATATCATAATAAGACGTAAAAACTGTCTTCCAGATGGGAATTCTAGCATATTTGCTTATAAAATTTTGCCATTTATAACCTATGATTGCCCTTCTACAAATTGTTACCACTCTTCTCCGTAGGACACAATTAGAGATCATGGTTTTGTCTTTCTTTTTCTTCTCTTGGTCCTTTACAAACTAAATTGATGACTCAGTTCAGTCTATAAATTCAACAAGAAATAGCTACCATATTTAGGAAATGAGAACGTAAAGGGAAAAAAGAAAGATACACTCTTGGTCTTTAAGCAACTTCAACTCAATTTCAAGATTAAAGTTAGTCTATCTCTAGTCCCACTCTAGCAATTACATTTTATTTATCATTATTTTTTGCAGAAACAGTCTCTCTAAAGTTAGACTGGACTCCTGATGCCACTCAGAGAACACAACGCTAGCGGCTTAATTCTCATTTTCCCTTCTACCTCGAAAGCCTGCTTCAACCGGTCTGCATCATTAAGGATAGACTAGTTTGTATTGCAGTAACCAATGACCTCGTGATCTTAATGTCTTACAGCAACAAAGGCTGCTTTCTTCTCTTGCTATGAGCCCATTATGGTTTGGCTGTGGTTCTATTCCACTGAGAAGACTTATCTGAACCACTGCCAGTTATGTAGCACAAAGAAAAGACATCATATCAATGCATGCACTGATCCTTAAAGTTTCCTCTTGTAAATAACAGCCATTTCACTGACCAGAGCAAGTCACATATCCAAGTCCTATACTAATAGCCCAGCAAAGGACAATCTTCCTCCAGAGATCAGCAGGGAATATTTGAGAACCACAGTATAGTCTACTCCTCTGTACCAACCTACTCATCTAGAAACTCTCAGCTCAAGGCCCATTACCAAATTTTCCCATTTCAACTCTCACAAACACTTCTTCATGTTCTTCAGAAGGGTCTATAGGTATTACACATGTAAGCATGCATCTGTAATATATTATCTTGTAATATTTTAAAAATAACTTCATTTTTTTTTCTCATACTTGTCTTTTTCACTCAACTGTCAATTCTTTGAAGGCAGGAACCATGTTCCAAATTTCTTCCTTGAACATACACACAGTTCACTGAACTCAGAATTGAAAATTGCAGAGGTTCTACTAGTCTTAAGTATTCCATGTTGAATGGCTTCAAGAATAACTCATTCCACGCATGTGCTGGGTTTTGATAGAGACAAGTGAAAAACAACACCCAGCCCTCTGCAAGAACTTTAAAACTGGGTACTTATAACACAACTTACTTTTATAACACACAGGAAAACCATGTTATATATAATATTATCACAAAACTCATGTCAAAGATCAAAAATACATTTAACATGATATAGAAAAGTAAAGTGTTTGAAGAAACAGAACTTTTCAAGACTACATAGGAATAGGAAAAATATAAAATTATCCAAACAATGATCTAGAGAATAATTAGGCTGAAGATTAAAGTTGCTGAAGAAACTATAACTAAATAAAGTTAGCTTACATTTAATAATAATTGGAGAAAAATTGTTCCATGCACATGTATCTCACATTAGATCCTATATTAGATCTGCTTAAGGACTCCAAGTATTGCTGTGGTTTCCCTGCTTGTAGCTATAGAAGCATTGGGTACATACACTTGCATATCATTTACTTTTTAAAAAGTGTTTGGAGGATTGATAAAATAATTTGTTTGGCAGTTCCAGTATTCAAGGGGGAATACAATGGAACCTGAGACAAACATGTTGACCATGTGTGTTTTAGAGAGGATGCGCAATTAGGAAATGGAAACATAAGCAGGCAGATATCTAACAACATCAGGATTGTAAGGATCCACTTAATAACAATCTGCTAAATACATCATATATACTTAGCTCCTTGAAATCATTTCATTAGTCTGAAAATTAAGCATATGCTGCTCCTCAGTGGAGGAACAAGAGAGACGGGTTTGTTCAGGAGACTGGTAAAAGCAGGCAAAGCTATTTATCTTGAGATTATAGGTCTCGTTTCAAGCAAGAAGCTTAAGACAGTTACTGCTACTTTATGGCCCATATGAAATGAACTATCATTATCAGTTTAGATGCTCATTTCAGCAGGCTGTCACCATAATGTGGTTTTGGATAACCCTAATGGATATGTGGACAAACGTCTCCTTGAGAGATAATACAGTAAACTGAAAAGAGCCCTTGGCGAGAATCAGGGGAATCGGGGTTTGTTCCAACTCTGCCTCTAATACGTAAGTAGCATGGGTGTCTCCTCTCTAGGAAGGGTGGGCAGGGAGCAAGGGAAGGAATCAGGTGACCTCCCAAATCCCTTCTGGTCTTAAAGTTGGATAGTATCCTGTGTAGGAAAGTCCTTATCTTCCCCAAGTTATCACCCAAATCATCCGGGCCTTGCTCTTGGATTTCAGTTCAGATATTACTCCTTTCTCCTGTAGATATAAGGAATAAGATGTTATCGTCTCCCTTTTCCCTTTAAATGTGCAATCTACAAATTATCCCTTAATCTAGGACAGATTCTTAGGCCTAGTTATATGGTCTGTCTCCCTCTTTTTCTGTTATCTTCATGACATACCATGACCTATTACAAAAGGTATAAGGAAACAGTCCGAAGCAAATTAGTTTCAAATAAAATTTTAAACCAATGCTACTTTTCATGTAATACTTCAATCACTTTTTTAAAGGGAATGGGGTGTGATGAGTTCTGGGTTCCTATAATGCTGAGTTGCCCTCAGCTCTTTGAGAGACTCACACTATTAAAAAGAACAGCAACCAGCACAGAACTGTGCACTGGTAGCCTAATCACAACCTACCTGTAGTCCTTCCCTTCACTGGCTATTTCTTGCTACTTTCCTTGAAAGCTGTATGTTTCTCTATGAGAAAGGGCAACATGAATTGTAAATTATTGAAAAGAAGATGGGGGGGGTCTACATGTTTTTGTTCATTTTCTTATTTGAAACTTGGAGATTTGGGGTTTAAGAAAAGTGATGCTGATATTAAAGCTTCAGCTCTAAACTGGCATCGTGACACCACATTGGAGGTGTTGGGAAATAGTGGTCCTCACAGGTGACAGGGATGAGGGGGTGGGAGCCTGCCACCCACCAGGATGGCTCTCTACTATCTTTATGCACAGGAGCTCTTTCAGTCCTCACCTCCTGGCAGATGGAGAAACAGATCCACAGAGCTCAAGTCACTTGCCCAAGGTTACATCGTGATAAGGGTAGGGTCAGACTTGTGTTTCAACAGTCTGACACTTGAGCTGATTCTATTAACCGTTAAGATTTTCTGCCTGGTAACACTCTATGTAGGGGGCTAGAGGGTGCAGCAGGCTTTATTTCTATATTTGTTTAGCTTCAAAACTCATGCCTTTACCATTAGGTCAAGCTTCCTTCCACTAACAAAGAAATGGAGTGATTGGGCATAGAGTAACAACAAACAAGAGCCAGTTTCCTCCTCTGACATACCCTACCCTGTACCTGAGACTCTTGAGCACTGCTGCGTTCAATGTCCCTTGGTATGCTCTGAAACATTTCTGCTTAGGAAAACTCCAAACAGCCAAGGTGACTTTCTAGAAGGGTTTTAGTATGGGTAGATGTCGAGGTGGGGGTCTCTTCCAGCTCTTCCATTTATCAGTTGTGTGACCTTGACTCAGCTACACAACATAGATGAGTTTCGATTCTACATTTGTAATATGAGGACACCAGAAATGATGTAGATTATTGGTTTTCGTTTTTCCCCCAAAGCAGTAGAAGCCATTATGTAAGGGATATCTCTGATCCAAACCCAACATATGACACAAATGCAAGTGGCTTTCTCTGGGTGACAGAGGATCCACTACCATCCCTCATCCAACACAACGCCAGCAAGGTAGCTGGAAACTTCTCAGTGCCTAGCAGCAGACACCTGGTTTAGATCCCTGGTTTAGGGTGGTCTCTGAGCCCCTTCCCAACTTTGATAGCCTCTGAAAGTCTAGGATTCCTTCGAGTAGAATCGGGGAATCTACTGTGTGTTAGTGAAACCATCGCTGACTCCGTTAAAGAGTTCTAATCATAAACCTTGCAACTAGTCTTCTTTGAATTACAGATTTAGTTTTAAACACACTACAACATCCAACACTTTAGACAGATTTACTCAACAGTTCAAAGGAATGAAGAACTGGACTTTGTTCCATTACCACTGTGCCAGAAATTGATTTCGGGGAAGGATACGTGATTATGGTATAGAATGTGAATGAGGAAGGTTTGGGCCGACCTCAGCCCTGATTCTCTATTTGTGTGTGGGGCAGCGTGAGTGACACAGGGTGTGAGGAGGGCTTCATAAGATGTAAAAAGAACTGATTGATTTATCGATCTAAGGAAGACAGTCTCCTTGATGGAGACATGCTGTCAAATAGTGGCAGGATGCGCTACTAAAAGCCCTCCAGATTGATTACCCTACCTGCCACCTGAACCCTCGTCACTGTGGCAGGTGAAGAGTGCTGGAAATGTACTCACAGCTGCATTAATAAAATAGGAGGAGAGCAAACAAGGAGGCCTGGGTCAGGCAAGGCTCTGACTGAGAGTTTCCCACTGCTCTGAATTTCCTCAGAATGGAGAGTCTCTCACATAGTGTGAAACACAGACTGAAAATGAGACAAAATAGCTAATCCGGCTGAAAATGTATGTGGCAGCAATAACTTCTGAAGTCATTGCTCTCTGGCTTCTGAAGTTCTGTGAGTTGGTTTTCCCATCTGTTACTGCTTCTGAAACTTGACAATTCCTGTTTGAATTCTTACCTAATTAGAAAATGCTTTGGAAATAGTGTACTAAAAGATACACCTGGTATAACTGCAAAACACTTCTTTTAACCATGCTAAAGGATCTCCACATGCAAGCACTGCCGCATCCTACCCCCTGGATCAATCAGAAAACTTAAAAGGCACACATGCACATGCGCACACTCAAGGGAGTTATCTTTAACTCACTCTTTTTATAGGCAAGTTCCAGAGGCAAAGATCAAACACCAGCTGATAATCGGGGAAGGACAAAAATAATGGGGGGAAATAAGTCAATTATAATGGTGTTGAAAGAAGGTATTGATGCTATTATTTCTCAGAAGACCAGTATAATCTGTGACAGGTAGAGCCACACCTTTTAGAAAGGGGACAGTCCAAAGTCTTGAAGTGTTAAAAGAGAAATTAGCCAGCTCCAAATCCTGAAAGAAAATTGGAGTTTTTGACATAATGTTTATGTGCTCAAAAGGATGAAAAGTAGCTACAGATGTGAAACATTAAAAATGTTATTGCAGGGACTTCCCTGGCAGTCCAGTGGTTAAGACTTCACCTTCCAATGCAGGGGGTGCAGGTTCAATCCCTGGTTGGGGAGCTGAGATCCCACATGCCTTGGGGCCAAAAAACCAAAACAAAAAACAGAAGCAATGTTGTAACAAATTCAATAAAGACTTTAAAATTGGTCCACATCAAAAAATCTTAAAAAAAAAAAAAAGTTATTGCAACAAAGAGTAGCCCCCACTCTCCGCAACTAGAGAAAGTCTGCTCACACCAACGAAGACCCAATGCAGCCAAAAAAATAAATAAAAGAAATTAAAAGAAAGAAAAGCATTAAAAAATATATCTTAACTGTATGTAATATGGCAGAATAAAAAAATTTTTTTTTAATGTTACTGCAGTGTGTTCAGCACTAAAATTTAAACTAGAATTACAGAAAGTTTGAACTGGAGAGACCAAAGAATTCTCAATCACTTTATTTTACCAGTGAGAAAACCGAGGCTCAGGGAGGTTAGTGAATTTCCCCAAAGTCAGACTTTATGTTGGTGGGGAAGGAGCTGGAATCTGAACCCATCTCCTGACTTCTGAGTCCAGTGATTTTTCCTCTATAGTATGAAAGTATAATCCACCTCTTCTTTTACCTAGATTTTCCAATGTCTTTTAAATATGCTTAAGTCTCCCCTCATTAATTATAACAACAGCAATAGCAACAACAAAAACAATACTAAAAAACAAAAAATACTCTCCTTTGGCCACAATATCACCAACTTTCCTTCTTTTACTTTTAGATCTACTAACACAATTACATCACTAGGGAGCCCCAACTGAAATAGGCCTCTGCCCTTGCCTGGGAGATGATAACATCACACATGGGGCATCCACCATCATTCTAGAAAATGTGCCCTAACTTCTGATGTAGTATCAGAGGTCTTGGGAAGAGAGGAGGCCATTAAGGAAGAGCTAACTTAATAGATCCATGGAAATAAAATCTGGTGAAAGAAAGCAGAACCCTATACCAGCCAAAATTTTAAAGAGAAACAGGGATGGCTGAATTATTGTAGATCTCAGAAGATAAGACATTAAGAATCGATACATGTATATGTATAATTAATCACTCTGCTGTACACCTGAAGCTAACACAATATTGTTAATCAAAGATACTCCAATATAAAATAAAAATTAAAAAAATAAAATTTTAGAAGCCCCCCCCCAAAGAACTTAGATGGACCAACAATTCTTCTAGATAATTTCACAGCCTACTGAATATTCCTTCCACACAAAGGTTTTTTTAAACAAGTGATCTGTGAATTTGGACAGGAAAAAAATATTACATCATTGTTTTCAGTAAATGCTGACTGAATTTAGCTTTCCTTCAATTATGAGTATAGTTAACAAACTATGGTAGTATTAAAAGTACCCGTGGTGGAGAAAAAGGAACCCTCCTACACTGTTGGTGGGAATGCAAGTTGGTGCAGCCACTATGGAGAACAGTATGGAGGTTCCTCAGAAAACTAAAAATAGAATTACCATATGATCCAGAAATCCCCCTCCTGGGGATATGCCCAGACAAAACTATAATTCAAAAAGATACATGCACCCTTATGCTCATAGCAGCACTGTTCACAATAGTCAAAACATGGAAACAACCTAAATGTCCATCTACAGACGAGTGGATAAAGAAGATGTGGTACATATATACAATGAAATAGTACTCCACCATAAAGAACAAAATAATGCTATTTGAAGCCACATGGATGCAACTAGAGATTATCATACTAAGTGATGTAAGTCAGACAAAGACAAATACCATATGATATCACTTATATGTGGAATCTAAAATATGTCACAAATGATCCTAGCCACAAAACAGAAACAGACTCACAGACATAGAGCACAGACTTGTGATTGCCAAGAGGGAGGGGGGAGGGACAGGTATGGACAGGGAGTTGGGGGTTGGTAGATGCAAACTACTACATTTAGAATGGATAAACAACAAGGTCCTAATGTATATCACAGGGAACTATATTCAATAGCCTATGATAAACCAAAATGGAAAAGAATATGAAAAAATATATATATATATATATATGTATAATTGAGTCACTTTGCTGTACAGCAGAGATGGGCACAACACTGTAAATCAACTATACTTCAATAAAAATAAATAAATAAAAGTACCTGTGGTGTTGTCTTCAACAGAATGACAAATATTTTCATATTACATTACTTAGATGGTGCAAATTTTCAAATTTGCATTTTACACTTTTCCCTATTTAAAAGTTACATTCTAATTTAACTCACTTCTAGATCTTGTTATTTAGTATATCAATAAAGCAAATTTATATCATAATTTTTATATTCTGATATTTTTAAATAATTGCTTTATTTTGAGTGACTAACTTTATTAAATTATTTTTAAACCACTTTATTGAAGTATGATTGAAAAAGGCTGTACCTGTTTAACATATACAATTTGATGAGTTTGGAGGTAAGTATATACACCCTTCAAACCATCACCACAATCTATGCCATAAATATATCCATCACCTCTAAAAGTTTCCTCTCATCCTATTTATTTAGTTGCTTTGTGACAATAACACTTAACAAAAGATCTACCCTCTTAGCAAATTTTTAAATATACAACAGAGTATTATTAACTATAGGTAATTTGTTGTACATTAGATCTAGGATTCATTCATCTCACGTAACTAAAATTTTGTGCCCTTTGACTAACACCTCCCTGTTTGCCCCCTCCCCATTTCCTGGCAACCACCATTCTACTCTGTGCTTCTATTTTAGATTTCTCACTTAAGTGGAATTATGTAGTATTTGTCCCTCTGATATTACCTTATTTCACTTAGTTTCCAATATATCCATATTATAACAAATAGTAGGATTTCCTTTTTTTTTTAGGTTGAATAATATTCCATTGTATGTATGTATCATATTTTCTTTATTTACTCATCCATCGATGACATTTAGTTTGCTTCCATGTCTTGGCTATTGTGATTAATGCTGCAATAAACATGGGAGTGTTGATACCTCTTTGAGATCCTGATATCAGTTTTTTGGATATGTATTCAGAAATGGGATTGCTGGATCTCATGATAGTTCTATTTTTAACTTTTTGAGGAACCTCCATATCTGTATCATGTCCCTTCATCTTCTTATTAGGGTCATTTGCAGAGTAAAAAGTTTAATTTTGATGGAGTCCTTTTTACCAATTTTTACTTTTTTGGACTGTGCTTTGTCAAGCACAAAAATTATTTGCTTAGCCCAAAATTCTAAAGATTTCCTAAGTTTTTTTCCCTAAAAGTTTTATAATTTTATGTCTTATAGTTAAATTCATGATTATTTTGAGTTAATTTCTATATAAGGTGTGAGGTTTAGACTGAGATTTTCTTTTCTTGAGCATATTTTTGTGCTTATATTTCTGGGTTACCTAGTCTATTCCATTGTTCTATGAGTCTACCCCTCTGCCAATACCATGCAGTCTTGATTACTGTAGCTATATAATAAATCATAAAAACAGATAGACTGGTTTCTCCTATTTTATTTTTCTGTTTCAAGATTGTTTTAACTATTCTAGTTCCTTTGTTTTTTGGCATACATTTTAGAATAATCATATTTATAGCTATAAAAATCTTTCTGAGGTTTTGATAGAAATTGCATTAAACCTGTCCATCAGTTTGGGGGGAATTCACATACTTAATATATTGAGTCTTCTAATCAATGAACACATTATGTCTATTTATTTAAATATTATTTAATTTCTTTCTTCATATTTTGTAGTTTTGTACAAAATACAAAATTCTGAATATCTTTGGTTGGATTTATGTCTAAGAATTTAATTTTTGAGCAAGTGCAAATAGTATTGCATTTTTTAGTGTCCACAGGAACATTGCTAGTATATAGAAATATTGACTTTTAAAAAATATTTATCTTATGTCATATGCTCTTCTAACTTGCTTATTAATTCTACGAGTTTTCCTATAGAGTCCTTGTGATTTGCCACCTACACAATTATGCTATCGGCCAGTTTTATTTCTCCTTTCTGATCTCTAGGCTCTTTATTTCCCTTTCTTGCTATTTCACTGCTTAGAACTACCAGTATTATATTGAATCAGATTGGTAAGAACAGAGATAGTTGCTTGTTGACAATATTAGGGGAAAATTATTCCATCTTTCATCATTAAGTATAACTGTAGGGTTTTTGTAGATGTTCTTTATCAAGTTGAGAAAGTTCACCTTTATTCCTAATTATCTGAGAGTTTTAATCATGAATGGGTGTTAAATCCTGCCAAATGATGTTTCTGTATCAATTAATTAGATCACATGATTTTTCTTCTTTAGATTGAAAATAAATAATAATAGGATGGATTACATTAATTGATTTTCAAATACTGAACCAATATTCTATCCCTGGAATAAACTCCACTTGATCATAATGTAAAATTCTTTTTATGAATTGATGAATTCTACTGGTAATATTTTCTTAAGGAATTTTGTATCTATATTCATAAGGAATGTTTTTCTTTTTTTTTTTTTTATTCCTGTAGAATGAAAAACTTTGTTTGGTTTAGTTTTTGTTTGGATTTGGTATCTGGAACATGTTAGTGTCATAAAATGAATCAGTATACCTTCTTTTGTCTTCTGTTTTCTGGAAGAAATTTTGTTGAATTAGTGTTAATTTTTCCCAAAATGGTTAGAAGAATTATCTCATGAAACCATTTTATCCTGAAGATTTATATGAGAAATTTTAAACGACAAATTAAAATTTAATAGTTATAGGACTATCAAAGTTTCTATTTCATATTAGGTGAATGCAGTAGTTTGTGCTTTTAGAGAAATTGGTCCATTTCATCTAAGCTGCCAAATAGATGTTTGTAGAGTTATTCATAGTAGTCCCTTATCATCTTTTCATGTCTGCAGCATCTGAAGTGATATCCTTTGTTTCACTCTTGATATTGGTAATTTGCTTCTTTTTTTTTAAAACATCTTTATTGGAGTATAATTGCTTTACAATGGTGTGTTAGTTTCTGCTGTATAACAAAGTGAAATCATCTATACATTTATAAACATCCCCATATCTCCTGCCTCTTGCGTATCCCTCCCACCCTCCCTATCCCAGGCTTCTAGGTGGTCACAAAACACTAGCTGATCTCCCTGTGCTATGCAGCTGCATCCCACTAGCTATCTATTTTACATTTGGTACTGTGTATATGTCTATGTCACTCTCTCACTTCGTCCCAGCTTAACATTCCTCCCTTACTGTGTCCTGAATTCCATTCTCTATGTCTGCTTCTTTATTCCTGTCCTTCCCCTAGGGTCTTCAGAACCATTTTTTTTTTTTTTTTTTTTTTTTAGACTCCACATATATGTGTTAGCACACGGCATTTGTTTCTAACTTTCTGACTTGCTTCACCCTGTATGACAGTCTCTAGGTCCATCCACCTCACTACAAATAACTCAATTTTGTTTCTTTTTATGGCTGAGTAATAGTCCATTGTATATATGTGCCACATCTTCTTTATCCATTCATCTGTCAATGGACACTTAGGTTGCTTCCATGTCCTGGCTATTGTAATAGAGCTGCAATGAACATTGTGGTACATGACTCTTTTTGAATTATGGTTTGCTCAGGGTATATGCCCAGGAGTGAGATTGCTGGGTCATATGGTACTTCTATTTTTAGTTTTTTTGAGGAACCTCCATACTGTTCTCCATAGTGGCTGTATCCATTTACATTCCCACCAACAGTGCAAGAGGATTCCCTTTTCTCCACACCCTATCCAGCATTTATTGTTTGTAGATTTTTTGATGATGGCCATTCTGACTGGTGTGAGATGATACCTCATTGTAGTTCTGATGTGCATTTCTCTAATGATTAGTGATGTTGAGCATCCTTTCATGTGTTTGATGGCAATCTGTGTATCTTCTTTGGAGAAATGTCTATTTAGGTCTTCTGCCCAATTTTGGATTGGGTTGTTTGTTTTTTGATATTGACCTGCATGAGCTGCTTGTATATTTTGGAGATTAATCCTTTGTCAGTTACTTCGTTTGTAAATATTTTCTCCCATTCTGAGGGTTGTCTTTTCATCTTGTTTATGGTTTCCTTTGCTGTGCAAAAGGTTTTAAGTTTCATTAGGTCCCATTTGTTTATTTTTGTTTTTATTTCCATTTCTCTAGGAGGTGGGTCAAAAAGGATCTTGCTGTGATTTATGTCATGGAGTGTTCTGCCTATGTTTTCCTCTAAGTTTTTTATAGTGTCTGGCCTTACATTTAGGTCTTTAATCCATTTTGAGTTTATTTTTGTGTAGGGTGTTAGGGAATGTTCTAATTTCATTCTTTTACATGTAGCTGTCCAGTTTTCCCAGCACCACTTATTGAAGAGACTGTCTTTTCTAGATTGTATATCCTTGCGTCTTTTGCCATAGATAAGTTGAACATAGGTGCTTGGCTTTATCTCTGGGCTTTCTACCTTGTTCCATTGATCTATGTTTCTGTTTTTGTGCCAGTACCATACTGACTTGATTCCTGTAGCTTTGTAGTATAGTCTGAAGTCAGGGAGCCTGATTCCTCCAGCTCCGTTTTTCTTTCTCAAGGTTGCTTTGGCTATTCGGGGTCTTTTGTGTTTCCATACAGATTGTGAAATGTTTTGTTTTAGTTCTGTGAAAAATGCCACTGGTAGTTAGATAGGGATTGCATTGAACCTGTAGATGGCTTTGGGTAGTATAGTCATTTTCACAATGTTGATTTTTCCAATCCAAGAACATGGTATACCTCTCCATCTGTTTGTATCATCTTTAATTTCTTTCATCAGTGTCTTATAGTTTTCTGCATACAGGTCTTTTGTCTCCTTAGGTAGGTTTCTTCCTAGGTATTTTATTCTTTTTGTTGCAATGCTAACTGGGAGTGTTTCCTTAATTTCACTTTCAGGTTTTCCATCATTAGTGTATAGGAATGCAAGAGATTTCTGTGCATTAATTTTGTATCCTGCTACTTTACTAAATTCATTGATTAGCTCTAGTAGTTTTCCGGTAGCATCTTTAGGATTCTCTATGTATAGTATCATGTCATCTGCAAACAGTGACAGTTTTACTTCTTCTTTTCCGATTTGGATTCGTTTTATTTCTTTTTCTTCTCTGATTGCTGTGGCTAAAACTTCTAAAATATGTTGAATAATAGTGGTGAGAGTGGGCAACCTTGTCTTGTTACTGACTTTAGTGGAAATGGTTTCAGTTTTTCACCATTGAGAACGATGTTGGCTCTGGGTTTGTCATATATGGCCTTTATTATGCTGAGGTAAGTTCCCTCTATGCCTACTTTTTGGAAGGTTTTTATCATAAATGGGTGTTGACTTTTTCAAAAGCTTTTTCTGCATCTTGTGAGATGATCATATGGTTTTTCTCCTTCAATTTGTTAATATGGTTTATCACATTGATTGATTTGCATATATTGAAGAATCCTTGCATTCCTGGGATAAGCCCCACTTGATCATGGTGTATGATCCTTTTAACGTGCTGTTGGATTCTGTTTGCTAGCATTTTGTTGAGGATTTTTACACCTATGTTCATCAGTGATATTGCCTTGTAGTTTTCTTTTTTTGTGGCATCTTTGTATGGTTTTGGTATCAGGGTGATGGTGGCCTTGTAGAATGAGTTTGGGAGTGTTCCTCCCTCTGCTATCTTTTGGAAGAGTTTGAGAAGGATAGGTGTTAGCTCTTCTCTAAATGTTTGATAGAATTTGCCTGTGAAGCCATCTGGTCCTGGGCTTTTGTTTTTTGGAAGATTTTTAATCGCAGTTTCAATTTCAGTGCTTGTGATTGGTCTGTTTATATTTTCTATTTCTTCCTGATTCAGTCTCTGAAGGATGTGCTTTTCTAAGAATTTGTCCATTTCTTTCAGGTTGTCCATTTTATTGGCATATGGTTGCTTGTAGTAATCTCTCATGATCCTTTGTATATCTGCAGTGTCAGTTCTTACTTCTCCTTTTTCATTTCTGATTCTGTTCATTTGAGTCTTTTCCCTTTTTTTCTTAATGAGTCTGGCTAGTGGTTTATCAATTTTGTTTATGTTCTCAAAGAACCAGCTTTTAGTTTTATTGATATTTGCTACTGTTTCTTTCATTTCTTCTTCATTTATTTCTGATCTGATCTTTATGATTTCTTTCCTTCTGCTAACTTTGGGCGTTTTTTGTTCTTCTTTCTGTAATTGCTTTAGGTGTAAGGATCGTTTGTTAATTTGAGATGTTTGTTTCTTGAGGTAGAATTTTATTGCTATAAACTTCCCTCTTAGAACTGCTTTTGCGGCATCCCATAGGTTTTGGGTCATCGTGTTTTCACTGTCATTTGTTTCTAGGTATTTTTTGATATCCTCTCTGATTTCTTCAGTGATCTCTTGGTTATTTAGTAGTGTATTGTTTAGCCTACATGTGTTTGTATATTTTACAGTTTTCCTGATATCTAGTCTCATAGCATTGTGGTCAGAAAAGATACTTGATATGATTTCAATTTTCTTAAATTTATCAAGACTTTATTTGTGACCCACGATATGATCTACCCTGGAGAGTTCCATGAGCACTTGAGAAGAAAGTGTAATCTGATGTTTTTGGATGAAATGTCCTATAAATATCAGTTAAGTCCATCTTGTTGAATATATCATTTAAAGCTTGTGTTTCCTTATTTATTTTCATTTTGGATAGTCTGTCCACTGGTGAATGTGAGGTGTTAAAGTCCCCTACTATGATTGTGTTACTGTCGATTTCCCCTTTTATGCCTCTTAGCATTTGCCTTATGTATTGAGATGCCCCTATGTTGGGTGCATAAATATTTGCAAGTGTTATATCTTCTTCTTGGATTGATCCCTTGATCACTAAGTATTGTCCTCCTTTGTCTCTTGTAATAGTCTTTATTTTAAAGTCTGTTTTGTCTGATATGAGAATTGGTACTCCAGCTTTCTTTTGATTTCCATTTGCATGGACTATCTTTTTCCATCCCCTCACTTTCAGTCTGTATGTGTCCCTAGGTCTGAAGTCGGTCTCTTGTAGACAGCATATGTATGGGTCTTGTTTTTGTATCCATTCAGGCAGTCTATGTCTTTTGGTTGGAGCATTTAATCTATTTACGTTTAAGGTAGTTATCGGTAAGTATGTTCTTATTACCATTTTCTTAATCGTTTTGGGTTTGTTATTGTAAGTCTTTTCCTTCTCTTGTGTTTCCTGCCTAGAGAAGTTCCTTTAGCATTTGTTGTAAAGCTGGTTTGGTGGTGCTGCATGCTCTTAGCTTTTGCTTGTCTGTAAAGGTTTTAATTTCTCCGTTGACTCTGAATGATATCCTTGCTCATTGGAGTAATCTTGGTTGTAGGTTTTTCCCTTTCATCACTTTAAATATGTCCTGCCACTCCCTTCTGGCTTGCAGACTTTCTGCTGAAAGATCAACTGTTAACTTTATGGGGATTCCCTTGTGTGTTAATTGTTGCTTTTCCCTTGCTGCTTTTAATATTTTTCTTTGTATTTAACTTTTGATAGTTTGATTAATATGTGTCTTGGCATGTTTCTCCCTGGATTTATCCTTTATGGGACTCTCTGTGCTTCCTGGACTTGATCAACTATTTCTTTACCCATATTAGGGAATTTTTCAACTATAGTCTCTTCAAATATTTTCTCAGTCTATTTTTTTTTTCTCTTCTTTTTCTGGGACCCCTATAATTCGAATGTTGCTGTGTTTAATGTTGTCCCAGGGGTCTCTGAGATTGCCTTCAATTCTTTTCATTCTTTTTTTCTTTATTCTGCTCTGCTGTAGTTATTTCTACTATTGTATCTTCCAGGTCACTTATCCATTCTTCTGTCTCAATTATTCTGCTATTGTTTTCTTCTAGAGAATTTTTAATTTCATGTATTGTGTTGTTCATCATTGTTTGTTTGCTCTGTAGTTCTTCTAGGTGCTTATGAAACGTTTCTTGTATTTTCTCCATTCTATTTCCAAGATTTTGGATCATCTTTACTGTCATTATTCTGAATTCTTTTTCAGGTAGACTGCTTACTTCCTCTTCATTTGTTTGGTCTGGTGGGTTTTTACCTTGCTCCTTCATCTCCTGTGTATTTCTCTGTCTTCTCATTTTGCTTAACTTATTGTGTTTGTGGTCTCCGTTTCGCAGGCTGCAGGTTCATAGTTTCTGTTGTTTTTGGTGTCTGTTCCCAGTGGTCAAGTTTCGTTCAGTGGGTTGTGTAGGCTTCCTGGTGGAGGGGACTGGTGCCTGTGTTCTGGTGGATGAGGCTGGATCTTCTTTTTCTGTTGGACAGGACCATGTCTGATGGTATGTTTTGGGGTGTCTGTGAACTTAGTATGATTTTAGGCAGCCTCTCTGCTAATGGATGGGTTTGTGTTCCTGTCTTGCTAGTTGTTTGGCATAGGGTGCCCAGCATTGTAGCTTGCTGGTCTTTGAGTGGAGCTGGTCTTAGTGTTGAGATGAAGGTCTCTGGGAGAGCTTTTGCTGTTTGATATTAAGTGGGGCCAGGAGGTCTCTGGTGGACCAATGTCCTGAACTTGGCTCTCTCACCTCAGAGGTTCAGGCCTGATACTCAGCCAGAGCACCAAGACCCTGCCAGCCATCTGACTCAGAAGAAAAAGAAAGAAAAAGAAAGGAAAAGAAAGGAAGAAAGGAAGGAAGGAAGGACAAATAAGTAAAATTAAATAAAGTTAGTAAAATAGAAAAAAATTATTAAAAATAAAAAAGTAAGAAAGTAATTTTTAAAAAGAGAGAAAGAAAGAAGAGAGCAAGCAAACCAGAAAACAAATCCACCAATGATAACAAGCACTAAAACTATACTAAAAAAAAAAAAAAAAACAATGCAATACGGACAGTCAGAACCCTAGGACAAATGGCAAAAGCAAAGCTATACAGACAAAATCACACAAAGTTCTTCTCTCTTTTTACCTTTGGGGAGAGGGTGGTCAGTTTTACAAATATTTATCAAAGAACAAATTTTTTGTTTTATAATTTTCTTTGTTATCTTTCTGCTTTCAATTTCATTGATTTCTATTGTTATTTCCATCCTTTTGCTGGTTTTAGGTTTATTTTGCTCTGCTTTTCGTAGGGTCTTAAAGTGGGAGCTTAGATTATTGAATTGAGGTTTTCACCTTTTCTAAAGAGCTATAAATTTCCTTCTCACCACTTGCCTTAGCCATTTTTCACATTTTTTGATATGTTGCATATTCATTTTCATTCAGTTTAATGCATTTAAAAGAAACATTCTCTTGGGATTTCCTTTTGGACCTGTGGATTATTTAAGTGTGTTGTTTAGCTTCCAATTGTTTGGAGTTTTTCATGTGATCTTTCTGTTACTGATTTCATCTTTTTTTCTCGTTTCTTTTTTCTAATTTGATTCCACTGTGATCAATGAACACACTTCGTATGCTTTCAATTCTTCTAAATTTCTTGAGATTTGTTTTATGCCCCAGGGAATTTACCACAATGTTGATTTTTTAGTCTCAACGTACTTAACTGGTCTGCCTCTTCTCTCCATCCTTGAGTTTTCTTATGTCTCTTTTATATATAATGTCCAGTATTCAGTTGTATTGGGTTGGCCAAAAAGTTTGTTTGGGTTTTTCCGTCAGATGTTACAGAAAAACCCAAACAAACTTTTTGGCCAATCCAATACTAAGTGTGAGAAGAAGAAAGCATATCTACTTAATCTTCCCAGAAGTCAAAGTCTGAATTCCTACATCTTTTGTTTATGTATTAAAGCATTATTCCGGGAATGGGTCCATTGGGTTTAACAAACTTCCAAGGAGCTTTTGGTACATAAGAGGGGAAAGAGCCCTTCGCTTGGCCTTTCTCTTGGAGTGAGCAGCCCACAACCACACTGCCTTTCCTTCTGTCTCTGAAGCTGACCAACTGACCAGTTGTTTTTATTGGTATTAAGTCCACCCATTATATCCTACCTATGAGCCGATGTGACATCAAATGCCTACCACACTTCCTGACTTATCAGGTACTCTCCTACCCTTAAGACAGCTTCTCTACTGATATACATCCTGCCTGACTGTGGGTAATGTTTTGCTTCTCAACTGCATGTGCATTGCCTGACTTCAAACACCATCTATGATGTAAGCCATAAAATGGACTCAAGGTCAGCTTCCCCATCCAAGATCTTACTGAAGTCAACATGACATTTTTTTTGGGGGGTGGGGGGAAACTAAACTAAAATCCTTTATTCAAGCAAATATAATTTTTTAAAAACTGTAAATCATTTTTAAGATAGTAGGGAAAAATAAGATTCATTCATTCCTTTTGAAACATCTATTCACAAATTAAACACTCACATAATTAAGCTTGAAAGTCAGTGGTGAATCAATGGAGTTACTCTTAACATAGGGCCAGCCAGCTGCCTATCTAGGTAATTCCTTTGTATCTTCCTTCAGGGATATAACTTTGTCAGGACCTCAAAAAGGCCCTCTCCTGGATAAGCCCTCTTAGTGGCAATTAGCACAGTTTCACTAGCAGAGATGAGGAGGAGAAAAAGACAAAGAGAAAGCATAAAAAAATAGGTGGATTAGAGTAGAGGATGAAACCTTTGTCAGCCAGGATGAAGCCTGTCATGCTGACTAATGTTCTTAAGCCCATAAGGGGACTCTGGTGGCAGCTGTAGCATTCTCAAGTTGTGAAAATGAGGGTATTACGCAAGGAAAATATTTATTGATCTCAAAATGTGGAGGGTGTGAGATTTATGACTGAGAAATCATATTAAGTAATTAATTTATTTACTTACATAAGTGCTGATTGGGATTCCTTGTAAATTAAATTAACTACAAGGACAGAGTCATGAAAAGGACAACCATGCATCTTTGTGAGGTTAATAAGAGTAACTAAGTTAGGAAATACGTGGGACCTAAAATTTGGACCACCTGACTTGGCTGGGTGACCACTCATCAGCTCTGTGTGATTTTTAATAATTTGTTAGTCGGTGGTTAAGATGAAGGTTTGTCCAAGCAGGAAAAAGAATACTGAAAGTGGAAAAGTACTAGACAGATCTATAAAGATGCTCAATTCCCCTCCCACCCTGGGCATTAGAATTGTTTACCTTGAGCCATTTGAGATACACTTAAGATTCAAGCTGTCACGTTCCTTGAATATGGGGAAAATATGGCTAAAATGTTGACTACAGCTGCAATCTATGGATTTAGATAACAACGGAACTTAAAATTTAAGGGTAGGATGAACCAAAGGAAAACGTGACAATTCTCCTTTTACTAATTTTTCAGAGGAGATGTTTCACGTACTTTTATGTCTCTTCTGGATACCAGCTAAATACAGGGGCACACCAGGACCCTAAACCATGCAGACAGCATTTCAGTGCTCCCACATCCTCAGTTTCTAGCAGCAGCAGAGTGAAGGTGACTGGGCACAGAGAGAGATGGAGTTGCCATGCAGATCAAAGTATGATAGCGATTACCCATCCCCCTGTAGCCTGGGCCCATCACTGCTCTGCCAGGCATCCGAACCAAAGGTTGCAATGGAAACTCCATCCTTTCACATTTCTCTACCCGCCTTAGTCCATATCCCAACTCCAAGCAGCTAGGAAATAGTAAAGTGAGGACAGGAATGACTGCTGAAAAACATCACCTAAGAAAATGATTTTGTACAATATATATACTTAGAATGGTATTGGAACCTCACATTAACCAATCACAAAGGAAAGAGAAACCTATGGAGTTTATCCCTCTTGCTCTGTGTTTGACTGACAGAAGATATTTAAGTTGCTAGATGATGAAATGAGTGGCTATCTAAGAAGTAATATCACTACTTCAAGCTTGTTTTCAGTTATCTCCAAAACTAGATCAATATATGATAGGCAATCACTATGTCATTCTTCTTCAGCACAGGAGAACAGAAGTGACAGAACACAGGGACTGACACGGTGACTCTGCTCTATGCCCCTCTGTCACAGCACTGTCCATCTCGTCATTCTTTTTTTCATGTTGTTCAGATGATCAGGAAGAAGACTGAGAGGCCCACAGGGCTGGTCTCAGTGAGGCCGTCTCCCATAGCCCCTCCTTTTATTAAAAGCTCTGGAAATTTTTCTACAAAGCAACCATCCTTTCCTTTCACTGAATTCTAGAACCAACAAACAGTAGAGGGAGAAGCTGGTGGAAAGAAGAAGAGGACAAAGGATGACAGAGATAGGAAGAACATAAATAAAAGGCATGCATTCAATCTATTCTCCCATGATTATTGCACACTGGAATCATGAAAGATTCTCTCTCCAGGGCACTCTTCACTGTGAAATGCTGGGGAGATAATAGACCTGGAAAAAACAGATATTCTGAAACTCTGCAAAACATGATATCCACAGCTTGGAGGAAATAAAATATTAATATGTCCATTTTTTAAGAGGGAAGCAAGATTGCGCACTGGAGTGTTTTTCATCCAATATCGATGCTCCAATTCATATATATGTGCTTCAGTGAATTCCATGGTTTCTCTCCTCTCTGCCACCCTGACTTGGGTGCCTATACTTCAGTCAGGAGACAGAAGCCATGGGCTCCTGGGCTAGTATACAACGTAACAGTGGTTCAGAGGGGCACAAGGCATGTCATTCTTTTTGTTTGGGTACCCTCCGAGTGCTTCCTTTAAGCTTCCTCAGGGTTCTTTTTTCCCCTTGTCTTTCCATGCTCTATTGTATAGTCAATGTATGGGCTTCATATTGCTTATTTGCACCCCTCAAATAGGCTCTTCACTTGCTTTACAATATAAGACTAGTTACTGAAGAGACATTATAAAAAGCTAAAGGATTTACATAGGTTATATATCATACCAGCTCATGGGAAATGTTAATATGTCTTGATGGGACATCGTTAAGTCTTTATGACAGTATAACAAGCAATAGTAGAGCTGGTAAGTCAGACGTAATGTCCTTCAGATCAAATTTGGAAAGCTGATCTTCAGAAACTCTAGTGTCACTATGTATGAAACAGATGGCTGGTGAGGGCCTGCTGTATAGCACAGGGAAAAAAAAGAAAAGGTACAATCTGTTTGCAGGACATATATTAAGTTAACCTTAAAAATGCAATCCAATATACATCAGGTGCAGACAAATACTGTTTGATTCCAGTTATACGAGGTACCTAGAATAGTCAAATTCATAGTGTCAGAAAGTACACTGATAGATGCCAGGGGCTGGGGGGTGAGGATGGGGAATGGGGAGTTAGTGTTTAAAGGTGACAGAGTTTCAGTGAAAAATTCGAGAGATGAATGATGGTGAGAATTGCAAAACAATGTGAATGTACTTAGTGCCACAGAGCTGTACAGTTGAATATGGTTAAAATAGTATGTTTTATATTATGTGACTTTTACCACAATTTTAAAAGATTTAAAAAAGAAACACGTGTTTAAGCTGGAAAATGTGCACATACAGAATAATTTATCATACCTGTGTGTTTCATTAACCCCCTGCCCCCCATAAAATGATAGGGAGGAAAAAAAAAAACTTACCCTAAAGACCAATGGCAAATTTCATTTTAGCAGCAAGCATTTAAAAGTGTTCATGCATTCATGACAATTTAACACTCTTCTTGTTTAGTCATCAGAAAAAAAGTACAGCTAAAATATTTTTAAAGATACTTGTTGATATGAAATTACATCCTAAAAGAAATCTAAGATACATGCAAATGACATGCAGATTTACAGAATATTGGCCTAAAATAACCCCAGAAAACTATCCAGTGGCTTCAAACAGATTTTTAAAAATTTTTATTGGAGTAGAGTTGAGTTACAATGCTGTATTAGTTTCAGGTGTACAGCAAAGTGATTCAGTTATACATACACATATATCTACTTTTTTTTTTTTTTTTTTTGGTCCTTTTCCCACATAGGCCGTTATAGAGTATTGAGGAGAGTTCCCTGTGCTATACAGGAACTATAGATAACTAATAAGCAGGTTCTTATTATTTATCTATTTTATGTAAGTAGTGTATATGTCAGTCCCAATCTCCCAATTTACCCCTCCCCCAGCCCCAACCCCCGGGTAACCATAAGTTTGTTTTCTACATCTGTGACTCTACTTCTGTTTTGTAAATAAACCTTTTTTTTTTAGATTCCACATATAAGCGATATCATGTGATATTTGTCTTTCTGTGTCTGATTTACCATCAAAAAATCTACAAACAATAAATGGTGGAGAGGGTGTGGTGAACCCACCAACAGTGTAGGGAACCCTCCTACACTGTTGGTGGGCATGTAAATTGATACAGCCACTATGCAGAAAACTATGGAGGTTCCTTAAAAAACTAAAAATAGAACTACCATATGACCCAGCAATCCCACTAGTGGGCATATACCCAGAGAAAACCATAATTCAAAAAGATACATGCACCCCAACGTTCACTGCAGCACTGTTTACAATAGCCAGGACATGGAAGCAGCCTAAGTGTACATCAACAGAGGAATGGATAAAGAAGTGTGGTACATATATACAATGGAATATTACTCAGCCATAAAAAAGAACAAAATAATGCCATTTTCAGCAACATGGATGGACCTAGAGATTGTCATACTGAGTGAAGTCAGTCAGACACAGAAAGACAACGGATATTTGAAGAGTCCTGGAGCTCTATTGAGGTGCCTCAGGCTTCTGGGATGAGCAAGAGAGTGGTGAATGGACACCAAACAAACAGGGCTCAGAACCCTTTAGTTTGTTTCAACTTGGGACGTTCTACTTTTATCTGTTTTATATGTATCATAGTCTGACATCAAAAAAGGAAGTTAGAGACATACTCATTGAAACCATCCCCTCTCTATTTTTAGAAAACATCATCTTCCTTGAATTTGTGGGGAGGAATAAGTGAAATATCATAATGTCAAAAATAATACATAAAGTGTATATTTTTTAAATAATAAAAGTAATACAAGTAATATATCTGTATAATTGAGAAGTTATTTTTGGTAACGGTTATACTGCATAAGTGTATAACTGAACACTACAGATTCCCAATGCTGCCAAACTTCCATGTCATGATTTGTCTAAACTTAAAATTGTATTATCATATCTACGAAATTAACATTCTAAATTACTTAAAATATGCATTGATGTGCACCTGTGTGTTGGTCATGCAAATTAGCACATGCAAATATGCCTATAGATTAAAATGAAATCAGGGTGCAGAACTAAATGAAATCAGTTGGTCAATTTAAATTTTAATAAATCCTACCACTTGTGTACATTTAGGTTAAACGCTCATTGTGATTTCTGAGAGCTCTTCACCCCACAAGGCTTCAGATGAACTGCCTGTGAGGGGCAATGGTAAATGCATCGTGGACGGGGTAGCTAAAAAAGCTGATGAAGGTGATGTTTTAAAAAAGAAACAAGACAAAAACAAACACATCTGTTGAAATCATGGAAAAGCATGCACACAATGTATTATGATGCATGCTGCACAAAGCAAACTAAATCTCCACTGTCCCTGTACCCAAGTTTACACATTGAACAGACCATATACAAGGACAATTGTTAATGGGATAATAAGTACACAGGAGGAAGAATTCTCAGTATCAAAGGATGACAGTTGCTATAGCTGGAAGTGATACTGGTAATGGTAAGAGGTATTTAAAACCCAAATGCTTACTAAGGGCAGGCAATAACCTAAGTTGATGAAGTGGCTGGTGGAAGACACCTGCACAGGTTGACTATGGTCCAGGTCTAAGCCTAAAAGGGACATTTTCATCAGGTCCAAGCATATCATAACCATTCAGAAATGATGTTACCAGTGATTGATTTGGTCAAGGAGAGCTAAATACAAATCTCCTAAACTTTTCTTAACTTGGCACTTAATCCAATAAATAAAACAACAAGGACCAAACAAAACATGAATTTGACTTGCAATCACTGTCCCTTATGTTGTCAGAGTTTACAGTGAAGGGAAGTGAGTTAAATGGTGCACAGGGGTTTCTAAGTGGCCACAGGCAGCTGAAATTTCAACTTTTCTAATCCTTCAACAAATAATCTGCATTATGGAGATTATAAAGGTGAGAGAAGCTTCCCTCTGTTCCATTTCTCTTATTTTCCCTTAATTGCTGGAGGCTTGAAATCTATCAGTTGTGAATACTGGTTCCTTGGTTTGAGCTTACCAGTGTGCTAGGCAGCTCAGTGGTGGCCACGCTGTAAATGAGTCCCTGCCCCCTCCTTTCCCACATCCTGCTCATTCCTCTTCTCTTGGTGGCTGTGACATCAGCACTCTGCTTGGACCAGGACTAATCCATCAAGGCCTTAAGGGGCAAGAGGTTACTTTCCCGCACCAGCTCCTTTTCCTGTACAGAATTCCAGAAAACTCACGTCCCCGCTCCCACTGAAAGAACAGCAAATTATTTTAAACGTTTTAGATCAGAACATATTTGAATGGCATTCATCTTTCATTTCTCACCCACGTGCCCAGTTTTGAAATTGTTCTACTTGAAAAATGTTTTTATTTTGCCATTTTGGTTTCCCCTTTTGGCCAGCATTCATTTCTGTCAAAGGAAGGAAGTAGAAAAGCAATGTTATACGTGTTAGATGGAGGGAATCTGCTATGTGTCATTGAAGTAAAAGACAACGGCCTCTATTCTGTGGCTGCTATGCATGAGCGTGCCATCCTTAAGAATCAGGTTAGGGTTAGAGTAAACTATTCCTGAGAAATAGCTTGGGCAAACACTGCAATCTCTAAATATTGTCTAATAACAATGAAGCAAGCTTCTTTTTTGATCTCATTTCCAAGTAAATGGGTGTCTTGCCACTTAGCATTACCTCTAGAAGTAAGCTTGTCATATCTTGCCAACTGAGCAGTATTACAGCTTGTCAAGGTGGATGGCAGAGTTCTGTTGCAAGTTCCTCTTGCAAACAGAACACAATGGCTGACAAATGGAATGGAGTATTGTGTGGGTTCTTATTAGTATAACATCAATTGAGAATGTACGCCTAAGCTTAGGAGGGGAATGAAGAGAATCATGTGTTCTAAAAATACCTTTAAAGTTATTCCTCTGAATTCTCATGTGATGTGGAGTTAAGATAAAGGGATTCAACTGGCCTTTTAACCATCTGAAAAAGTTACATGTTTTACTCACTTGGAATCCTCCATGAAGAGTTTAAGCACTGACTTGCGTAGGGTCACGCTAGGTACTAAGAAACCAAAATAAGGTAAAAGGCTTCCAATTTCAAGTGTAAAGATACAGCACAACATCCAAGGGAGTATTTTGACAAGATGGAAAAGATTTATAAATACTTGCATATTTGACATTATCAAATACGATACCCTTTGACTGGCTGTGCCTGAGGAGATGCCCTAACTGGGATTGAAGACACAGAGGCAGAAGGCAGAATTCAGTGCAGAGGGCAGTCTTTGGTCGGGGTGGAGCAGGGAGAAGTCATCCCTGGCCACATGCCCTCCTGTGAGGCCGAGTGGAGGAGGGGATAAGCCTTCTCCAGAGAGTAATGGTGGGCTCTGCATCTCATCCTATTTTTGCTCCAAACTGGTTATTCCTCATCTGGGGAACTCCTCTAACCTATTTAGTATTGGAAGGTGAAATTATAAAAAAAGTAAAAAAGTGATACATAGAAAGCATTCATTTGACAGACAGAGAAGAGGGTTAGGATATATCAACATACATCACCCCAGTCTACTGGGTGACCATTTAATCTGCTTTATTTTACCTCTCTCCCCCATCTGATTCCTCCTCAGGTGGGCAGTGTAAGAATTAGGACAAACTCTCATTGAATCTTTAGTAAGGGGGTGGCTCTGGAGAGTCCCATCATTCCAAGAAAAGAAGGCCACACATCCTGCCAAAGTGGGAGCAGTTCCATTTGAATAGTGCAGGAGCAACTGAGGGGCCGACAGTCACTACTGCTGGGGTTCTCTCTTGCCCAGGCTCCCAAAGAGAAGTCACTCTGGTGACCTGGCTGTGGCTTTCCTGCATTTAGTCTGCAGGGTCCACCTCCTCTTGGACAAGTAGGTTACTGGCAAAAGGGGTTGATTTCAGGCACACAGCTGGAGACACAGCAAGAGAAGAGAATTTTATCAATACCTCTGAAATTGCCCCTGAACCAAAAGTAACTCCTGGTAAGCTTGAGTGACATACATTAGGAGTTGCCACTTTGGGATATAAGTTCCATGAGAGCATGGGACTTGCCCCTGAGCCACTGATTTCTACCCAGCTGAGCACAGAGGCAGCATATTATGATCATTAAATATATATTCTACTAATACATTAAATGTTAGGGATGTTTACTCACACTAAAATTCTCATTCTGGCACATGAATTTTAATTGGAGTATAGCATATTTTCCTTCCATGAGCAGTCAGGCTTCTCCCTCCCTCCATCTTGTACATGCACAAAATAGCATTATTGTATATAAAATCAAACCCTGTGATCAAACCCTGGAGTCTTCTAGCGATGAAAATTTCCTGAACATTTCTGCCCTCTGAGCTGCCTGGAGAAGTGGCCAGGCAGGAGATGGCGTCCATCTAAAAATGGACCATCCATACAGCACCGAGTGGAGAGCGTCTCCACGTTGACTACAGTTCACCTGGGCTGGGAAACTTCTCTAGGACACATTTGCTACAAGGGATTTGTTGATGCTACAAATACTAGTGAGTGTTCTAAAAATGTCTGGAGCTTTCTCCACGATGTGGAGGAAAGGCTCAAAGAACATCTTTAATAAACATATTTCAAAGTCAGTAATAAATAGCAACTTTGTACCCACTTATAATTTAATTACTTTTTCCAATATACTTAAATATACAGCTTTAGGCCTATCTCTCTCTGAATTCTAATAAAAAAAAAATTAACGGATATTAGTTAATTTAAAAATATGAAAAAACTTTAAGTTTAAATTTCTATTTAGACTAACAGACCAAATTTGGTCTTCTGTTATCACTAGGTTGGTAAATCACAAAAAGGATTATTCTTTTCTTCGCTGAGTATGTATGATTGATTTGACATAAGATGAACTAAATATTATCAGCAAATGTATCAAGTAACAATATAAGAGGCCAGGAGAAGGGATAAGTGTCAAATTTAATAAAATCAATTGGAAACAAATCTACAGATGCATTAATTAAGAATTTGAGAACCAGCTATGAGCCAAACACTTGGTGCTGCACGTAAGGCAGGGAGTAAAAGAACCAGGAGGTTCCTGCCTCAGCATCTTATCATCCAGTGGGGGAGACAAACATTAATATAATCATTGTTTAAATATAAAATTTCAAAATGTGCTAAGTGCTCTGAAGGAAAAGCCAGGTTGCTCAGACAACACAGAACAAGGAAGCTGATCTTGTCTGGGTTGACACAGGGGTGGATTTCCCGAGGCACTGATGCCTGTGCTAAGATCTGAAGGGTGAGGGAGGACGGAGGTGACCAAGTGGTTATGGTAAGGAGAGCACAGCGTGAGCAAAAGCCCATGGTAGGAGGGAGCACATGCTTTCCATGACCTGCAGTCGGCTGGTACAGCCTGTGCAGAGAGAATGAGGCAGAAATCAGTCCATGCTGTGGCTAAGAAGCTGCCAGGTTACACAGGGCCCTGAGTCCAAGATAGAGATTGTGGTCTTTATTTTCAGAACAGTGGGGAGACTTGAAGGGTTTTTAAGCATAGGTGATGTGCACTGTGAAAAGACTTCTCTGCTTGCAACATGGAGTGTGAGCTAGAATGTGGGAAACAAGTGAGGAGGCTATTTCCTTGGTCCAGATGAACTGGAATAGTAGTTTGGACTGGAGTGGTAACAGTGATGGTACAGAGGAAGGGACGTACATGAAAATGGGCAACGTCCAGTGAGTACAAGTGTAAGGTTTAGTCATATTTTGGATGTGGGGGATGAAAGGGGAGGTAACAAAGGTACCTTCAGAAAGAAAAAGGTTAAAGAATTCTGAGTTCTGCTACAGGTTGAATTGTGTCCTCCCCTCAAAATATGCTGGTGTCCTGACTACTAGTACCTCAGAATGTGACCTTGTTTGGAGACAGGGTCTTACAGAAGTAATCAAGTTAAAAGAACTTAGAGACACACAAGGTGTGTCACAGAGACAAGACAAGGTGAATAGACACAGGGAGAAGACGGTTATCTACCAGCCAAGGTAGATCCTTGAACCAGATCCTTCCCTTACAGCCCTCAGAAGGAACCAAATGTGCCCACACCTTGATTTCAGACTTCAAACCTCTAGAACTCTAAGACAATAAATTTATGTTGTTTAAGCCACTGTGTTTGTGGTACTTTGTTACAGCAGCTATAGCAAGATAACACATGCACATACAGCCTAAGGGAGTTATTCTTTCCACAAGAGACATAAGCTTAGGAGGTCCTCAACAGAGACCTCCTGTGTACGTTTACCCAACTCTTCTTAATGTCAGCAACTTGTATAACCAAGGCACATGAGTCAAAAGCTAAGACATTAACATATTATTATCTACTAAAATTCAAGCTTTATTCAAATTTCAGCAGTTTACCACTAATGTCTTTTTCATGTTCCAGGACCCAACTCAGAATTCCACGTTGCATTTAGTCATCATGTCTTCTTAGTCTCTATTTGTGATACTTTTTTTTTTTTTTCATGACTATAACAGTTTTCAAGAGTACTGGTCAGGTGTTTTGTACAATATCCTCAAACTGGGTTTGCCTGATTTTTTATTTTTTTCTCATGATTACACTGGGATTATAGGTTTGGGGGAAGAATACCAGGCAGGTAGCATGCCCCCCTCATCACATTGTATCAGGGCTACATGACATCAACAAGACTTGTCACTCACGATGTTAACCTTGAAAACCTGGTTAAGATACTGTCAGCAAGATTTCTCTACTGTACAGTTACTATTTCCCTTCTCTATGCTCTATTCTTCAGGAGTGAATCACTATGGCCTGCACACAGTCAACAGAAGGGGAAATTTTATATTTTATTTTTAAAGTCTAAAAGAAAATAGTCTTCATAAGCATATCTATCTATCTATCTATCTATTTATCTTACTATTGGCCCGGCCTACCCATCAGCACTGCACTAAAATAGCTAACAGGCATGATCCAGCTGGCTATCAGAGCAGAGCTTCTGAGTGCTAAGTGTTGCTTTTAGATGGTAGAGAAATTACTAATGACTGAAAGGCACTGTAGAAATTGCAAGGCAGAGAATGACATCAACTGAAGATGCTGGATAAATTAACTACATAAAGTACTGCCTATGACTTAGCAGATAAACATCAGTATACATTCTTGGATGACAACACCTTCAAAATAAGGTCAGGGAATCTGCTAAGTTGTAACAGTCTTGGCAAGGCAGAGGAGTTATCAAGGGTAATTAAGAGGGGTGCTGAACAAGAGATATGGGGTTCACGAATTTAGATGGGTGAAGAGGTATCCATCCCAGTTCACACTCACAAAGTTTGCACAGTATTTTGTATCCTGTCAAGAATGGTTTGCAGCAGTTACTTTAACTGTAGAAACCACCTAGCAGTCCAGCAAAGGAAGGGTCCTTAGACATCACTCACTGCAAATACCTCATGGTGCAAATAAGGAACCAAGGTCCAGAAAAGTTAGCTGGCATTCTCTAGTTTATAGAAACATGTATCGCCTTAGGAGAGACTAGAGGGAAAATTCCCAACTTTTTTCAAGTATTTTTCCAACTATCTCTCGATCTCTCTTATTTTAGACTCTAGTTTGAAGACAGGAGCAAGATGCAGAGGATTGCATAGTAGCTGGCCCAGAAGAGCCACACAAGCCCAGTGAAGATGGCCTTATGTGATGATGGTGATACATGGATAGACTCCACTCTGCCTTCAATTCTAATTAAACTATTTGTATTTACACAGATTTCAGAACTCTGTTACAACATGGATCACAATTACAGAATTTAACTTTATCTTAGGTCAAAACCTGTCCCCACAAATTTAACAACTCAAAAAATAAGAAGCACTAGGATTTGGACAATATAATCTACCCAGAATTTATTTTACTCTTGTTTTCCGGTACCAACAATATAAATAAGATTGCCCATACCATATAAACACTCACGATGATATCAACTTTCTTTTTCTTTTTGTATTATTTTTCAACAGGGAATTGCTGATGAAAATCTTTTTCACATGAGAACCCTTGAAACACTTACTTAAGCTTAGATAGATATACTTACTTTTAAAAAAATGAGAATAGTTACAAACAGAATAATTAACACATATTGGGTACCAAATAATCTATTTAGATTATTTGTTCAAATATCAGAAATGATGACATAAATAATTGCCAGATATTCCAGAGGTTTGGGCACACATTCTTTCAAACCACATCAATTCATATTATCTTTCACTCTGGTAAATAGAGCCTTTTTCTGAGCTCAAGACACTTCCTGAATGTCAAACGTGAGGATATGTTTGGACCCTTAGTGGTGCCCTGAATGGGTTAGATTTCTGTAACTAACTCCATGCTTGCATCCATTCATGTAATTTGAACAAGGGAACTTACACAATAATAGTAATAAGTAATCCCCGCCTTTTTACTGGTTAAATCAGCCTGACATAGAACATACTTTTCTTCTGCCTACTTTCCTTCCTCCCTCTGCCCCATCATGTTCTCAGCATCTTCCCCACCATTACCACCTTCATCATCACTTCCTTCAACATATCCTCCTCCTCTGTCCTCATCTCCTGCTTCTACTCCTGCTGTTGTACCTCCTCCTCCTCTTCCTTCTGAGCATCCTATATGACACCCATGCCAAGTAATCCACTCCTGGAGTGGAGGAAGAAATGGAATGATTCTTCCACCCGTAAACAGCCCATGAAGAGTCTGGCACCTGGAGGGCACCACCAGGGGTTCTGGAGCTGTTTTTACAAGACCCTCTAAATGAGAAATGTGGATCCTTCATGTCCTCATTTAATGTATGCTGAGGTTACCTTTAGTTTTGCTTTTATTGTTTAAACTTTATTCACTTAGATGCACATTCTTGAAATGGGCTGTTATGATAATTCCTGAAATTCTTAAAATCACATAGTACCTGTTGCCAAGGTAACACGATATCGGTAGATGAAGGGAACAGGGACATTGATTGTTTTAAAATTCTCAAGTTGCATGAATGGTGTGCAGCAATATAGCACTAATTAAAGCATGGCCCGTGTCTAAGACCACTCAAATGCTTCCCCAGACACAATCATATAGAACAATCTTTAGGAGATCATTTTTCAGTACTCTGGCTTAAATCAGTGTTTGCTTCTTCTACTTACTTATCTGCAACTTGTTATATGATCTCCACAAGCTTTACCTAAGACCTTGCCCACTTTTACTGGTTTTCCCTTTTAGCAATACTGTGGTTGAGCCACTTAATCCTGGATATATTTGTCATAGGGAATAACATCAAACTCATATAAATCACAGAACATACCAAAGGTTGGTATGAGTATCTGGAAGCCATTGGTAATCAAACAAACAAAGAAACAAACATGGATCTGACATCCCATTTATCTCAGTATGTTGCCAGTAGGAAAGAGGAACACATGTCAGATCCTCACAGTTGTATCTTTTCACCCATCCCAAAATGACTGACAACATTAAAAGATAGCCTATTTTATTATTTTGCAATAATTATACTATACAATGAATATGACTATATACCTCAGTGCCCAGCATACTTTAGAAATGAGGCTCAACCACACTTCCTGATATTACACAATGTGTTAATTAAGGACATTTTGATTTTAATGGTAAACCACTGTACACTTGAGCAACTGGTTCCAACCAGTCTAATGAGTTTATAACACATAAAGAGAATTATATAATGTATTATTATCATGATTGCCACCACGTTACTGAATATATCATTGCCAAATAACCTTGTGGTGCACTCACGAAAAATAAAAGCTCACACCTCTCCAATTTCAAAGGATATACAAAATCACAGATTTGGGAATTTTAAGGGATTTATATCAAACTAGCATAAAGCAGCACTTGTGTATATTTCCAACACATTTGTCCCCAGATAGTCAATGAAAGAAAATATTATATCCATTAAAATAAAGTGATTCAAATTCTATTAAAATACTGTAAAGACATATATAGGGAGAGTAGCAATCACTTCATCTGATGTAAAAAATATGACTTAAAAATGTGTCTGTTTCCATGTTTACTAATTAAGGTCAAGGGCCTGGGCATCTGATGTCCCAAAGCAGAGAAGTGTTCTGCTGGGTGGATACGACCCAGAAATGCACCGAGGGAACATTTAGCAAGTATACACTGACTCCCACGTGATTCACCGGGTCAAGGCCCCCTCTGGTTAAGACAAGGACCCTCTGAAGCAAGTGGGAAGAGGCTCCACCCAGAACATATGTAACCCTTAAGGCTCCCTCCCAATAAGCAGAGACATCAGGTTTTCACTTCAAGCAGACTGTACAATTTTGAAAATTATTTCAAGGGAACACCATAGTATGAGCATTGTAAAAATTTGTGTGGAGGTTGGAAGTGATGAAAGGCATTGAATAAATAGTAGCAAAGGCTGGGTGGGAAGAAGCTCTCTCACCTTCACTGTGTTCTGTACCTCAGGAGGAGAGGAAAAAGAAAAAAAAAAAAAAACCTCTCTAGGGAATTTAGAACAAAAATCTATACACACCTCAGACGTATGAAGTAAGTGATAGAGTAAAAAGAGCAATGAACTCGGAGTTATAAGGACTGTCTGCTTTTGTCTTGATTTGGCAACTGGCAGATTTGCTAAAACAAAATGTGCAAATCACATCACCTTCCTGTGCCTCAGGTGTCTCATCTGGGAAATGAAGAGGTTTGAACTCTGCTATCTAAGGTTGCATTTGGTTCTACCATTCTCTGATTCTAAGACAAAAGTACAAGGGAAAGTCTTTGAGGGCAGCTATTATCTTTGCTCCTTTCATTTCCCATCAGGGCCCAGGATACCCTGCTCACTGAGAGCTGTCAAACAAACAGGGGAGCAAGGCTCAGACCTCTCCCAAAGCCACATCACACGACCTGGTGATACTTGGGACTCCATCTATTTTTCTCTCTCTCCCTCCAACTTGGACATTTTCCCTCATTCTCTCATCTCTATATGCTTCCTACCTCCCAGCTTCTCCTGTATAAACACATGAGTTTCCTAAATAAAGAGATTGCCTTTCCATTAAAAAAAAAAAAAAGGCCAATGCCTAAGTAAGACCAGAGCTTCTGTAGAAGCTCCTAAATACCTGTTTAAACAGTGCTCCTAAATACCTATTTAAAATACCTTCAATGCACCCCCAAGTGGTCCTGAGACCACTTAACTTTGTAGGTGAAAAGCTAGTGCCCTAAAAGGGCAGGTACTCAAAACATAACATGGCTTGTGAATAGAAGAGCAAATGTAAGATATTAGAGTTAGCTGATTCCAGTGGGCCCTGGGGCTCTTACCTATCTGCTGTGGCTGACAAAACTATTCATCAGATAGGTATGATTTGGCTCTTGCCAAACATGGCCAAAAACGAAATCCTAAAGTTCCTAGTATGTATGCCTCTATTAATTAATCCTTTAAACACTTAGCAACTCACACAGGTTGGGGGTGTTTTCCCCTCCTGAATGAGTGCCTCATTGGCTGGCCTCAGAAGATAGTTGACTGCAAAAAGAACTCATTACAGCACTTGCCTGGTTAGAACTCAGGACTGTCTGATCTTCTCTACCAATGAACCTTCTACCACCTTCCATCTGGGTGTCTTGCTGAAGACAGAGCACAGATGAGTAGGTGTGCACCCTGGGTATACCCTGTAACCAGTGAAACACTATGAGTTTGACATTTCTGGAAGGTGCCAAACCCCGCTGAGTCTCCTGTCCCATTCATCCTGCCCCTGGAAGGAAAGAAACTTCAAGCTGTGATCATGAAGAAAGATGCAGAACATTCAAAACCAGAAGTTGCTTTCCTTGCCTGTAATTTTCTACTTTCCTTTTTTTGCTGTTAATGCCAGTAATTAATGGAAGTGTTTGTGTTCAGGTGAGATTTCTGTCCCTCCCTCTCCACTGTCGATGTCGGTTGAGAACCAAAAGTCTTCACCATTTGTGAGGTGCAAGAACTACATGTGCCATGGCTTAGAAGGAAAGGAAAAGACAAATAAGGACAGGGGAAAAGGCAAAGCACAAATGAAAAATCTAACCTCTCGACTGAAATAAGTTTGTTTTAACTAAGGATTATGTAATCAATAAGACCACTGTCTCTTGACTTATCTGAATTTATTATTTCAGTTCCAACAATGTATATAATAAATTACTTGTCTCTGAAAACATGCTTCATTTCCCCCATATGCAAATTCCATTTACTCTAAAAGGACATTCAAGGGCATGCTATGTGAATTTTAGGGGGGGCACTTGTAATAGGTAGCTCATGATCAAATATCAATATAGAGCCTAAATAAATAATTTTATTGCTGTTAACCTTTGTTCAGTGACCTATACAGTCCCTACAGCATAATTTTATTTGATTTGCATGGCAACACTATGATGGGGTACTATTATTCCCAACATTCGACAGGTAATGGAACTGAGACTCAAAGAGTTTAGGTAGCCTTTGCAAGGCCACACAGCAGCGTTAGAACTACCAAGTCTGTGTGACCTGGAAACAGTGCTCTTAAGGATTACTTTACACTGTGAGATAGAGGATTTTCTCTGGAAGAGATTATGTGCAAGGTGTGGTCATGAGCTGAGAGCACTGGGTGAGAAGTCAGAAAATATGAATGTGAATCTGCATTCCAATGTGTGTTTATTTTTTTGTTTTTTGTATTTTTGAAATTTATTTTATTGAAGTATAGTTGATTTACAATGTTGTATTAGTTTCTGGTGTACAGCAAAGTGATTGACTTATACACATATATAATACTTTGCATTTGTGAATCCCAAACTCCCTATCCCCCCTCCCCTCCTCCCCTCCCTCTTGGTAACCCCAAGTCTGTTCTCTATGTCTGTGAGTCTGCTTCTGTTTCATAGATAAGTTCATTTGTGTCATATTTTAGATTCCACATATAAGTGAGGTCACATGGTATTTGCCAGTGCGTGTTTATTATACAAACTTCATCAGGTCATCAGTTTCCTCACCTGTGATGTGGTCATAATTGTTTGGCAGACCCCACTCCTGGGCTGTGCCGGAAACCAAATGAGATACACATACTAGCACTTAGGAAACCATAAAGGCTATAAAATATTGTTATTTCAACATTAAAGAGATATATTAATATCCTAGTTTTTTAAATGGTGGATGAGGATGCAAGTATGAATGGAACAGTTTTGCAGACACAAGGAGAGTAGAGGAGTTAAATAATGCAAAGTGAGAGAGACAAGACCCATTGGAGGGAAAAATAAGAGAAAGCTTGGTGGGCTTCACGTGGCAGATGGAGCTCACAGAATACAAACACAGCCCAGAGGCAGAGTCTATTTCACAAGATCTAGAGGAATCAGGCCTTCCCAGGCCAGAGAGAGAAGCACATCTGCTGGGGCAGAAAATTATTTGAGACCCTCTGGACTCAATCTATTTCTTAAGACACAGAAAAATATAAATCTGATTGTCTGCCAAATCTTAGACAATAATAAGTATTGCATGCAAATGAAAAACTGAAGTAAACGTGGGATGGGATTTGAAATGAGAGGGCAGCCAAGCTTCATGCCAAATAGGAAGGTTTTATGTGTACCACTGTGGATCCAGTTAACTTTCTAGTCTTGAACATTAGCCTATATTTGTAGCCTTCATTTTTACATCCATTCTCTCCTTAACCCCTTGTAACTCAGATTCTATCTCCAGCAGAGTGTGATTCTGATTTCTTCCCATTTCTCAGGCTGTTCCAACTCTGAAAACTTCACTTCTGTTCCTCCTGACCTTTGAGGGAGATTATAACAGTCTCATTGCTTGACTCCTTCTCTTTGCCCTGTACACATTCAACTTTCAATATGTTGTCTCTGGTCACGACTTATACTTGTATATAAACAACTTCGAGCCTTTAGCTCCAACCTGTTGCCTTTACTGAACACTGGTTCTGCACTTCCCACAGCCTTCTAGTCCATATTCTGTTATTACCTGCAGCTTATTATTCACCCTCTTTTTCTTCTGTAATATACCTCTGCCCTTAGCCTTTTTAAAAAATCAGTTATGTCGCCATTTTTCGAATCAGCCAAGGTCAAAACCTCTAATTTGATCATATAAAAAAAAAATCATCCCCCTTTGACACAACTAGGAGAATTAGGTTGCAAGCAGACCACTCTCACATCTAACCTATGCATCATACTTTCCCTCTTCTCCAAGTAAAGAGAGAAGTAAATGTGGTTGCTCCATTATTTCTGGGCCATGTTTCTCCCATCCACCCACCTACCCATCCTTACTCTCCTTCTCATTGCCACCATCCTAATTTAGGCCCTATGACTTATTTTGAGGCAATTCACAGACTTTCCTAATTGAAAGCACTGTCTCTCACCTTTAGTCTTTCCAATGCATTATTTACATGCTGCCAGATTAATATCCCTAAATGGTTTTATTGCTTTCTAACAAATAACACTTTCACTGGCTCACCAATCTAAGAGGATGCACCTTACCCAGGCATGTCATTCTTTTCAAAGTTTTCATTCATTACACTCCTACTAAAATCCTTAGGTTCTCTCCAAACATTTTTTTTCACTGCCTATATACACGTCTTGTACTTTCCTGCCTTTACACCATTCATTTCATGGTACCATTCTCTGTGTGTGCCTATAACTTTTTATTAACTTTGAGGCATTGTGCCTCATATAAACTTTAAGTCTTGTTTTCATTACCTCCCATTTTCTCTTCTAAACCTGTAACTGTCACACAAGGTCTATGTGTGTCTGAATTAATGTGTAATGTACAAAAGTAAATGAATATTATTAAACAAGAAAAATTTGTCCCAAAGAGCCCTAACACGATGTAAATTCAGATCCTCTGAGCCTTACCTTGCCCTTCACTCTTACCTTGAGAAAACATATAGACGTTTCATCATGACCTGAAGGTCAACCCACCCAGGTTCATGGACAATAGTCCTATGTAAACAAACTCAGATGTCTCATCTTATCTTCTTACCCATCCATCAAGCTAAGAATCCTTAAGCTGTCACAGATGCTCCCTGTGGCCACCTCCCATGTCTAGTGTTGCTAACCTTGGCAGCCATACCTCACTACATTTCACCTGGTGAGAGAAATGATGGTGGTAGAACATAACCTCAAAGCAGCAGGAAGACAGTGTTGGACTTCAACCTGCTTTCTTTGAGATGCAGCTCCAGAGCCATTCACTGAGCAAGGCACCTGCCGTTGGACAGGTGCCCAGTGCCAGGGAGTGCTCGTCAGCACAGAGGCAGAGCTCTGCCAGCCATCAGAGAGGCTCCGTGCTTCCATCCGTAAGTTAAGTTGCAAATATAGCAGAAACAGGAACAAATACAGGACTAATCCTGCATGGGCTTGGGAGTGGTGGTGGGATGAGAAGGAGAAAGACAAAGGACACAGAAGCCTATGGGGAGGGGAGCCCTGGACACAATGGTGGGAAACCCAAACTACGGGCTTGAGTTCAGTTTCGGAGGAATCAAGTTTTCATCTGTTAATAAGATTGCTTTAGATGATTTGGGATATTTTCAGTTCTTTACATTTCTATAATTCTAAAAAGGAAAGTATCAGAGAAGAGAGAGAAGGAGAGAGAGAAAGTGCCCTCTTGACTGGAACCAGGTAGATTCGCCCATGTATTCATTTCTACAATCTTCTATCTTCAACGTATGTTATCTTAGTAATTAATCAGGCACAATTATACAAGTTTACCACTCCCTTTCCTTCTTTCTTTCTTTGGCCCCCTCCTTCCTTTCTTCTTTCTTTCTTCTTTGTTCTGTTTCATTTCAATACCAGCTGCCATCAAAAGCTCTGTGGGGCTCTATGGAAACGAATCCTGGAGGCCCCTCTCCTTTTTGTCAAAACAGAACAGAGGTTATGTTGAAGGGCAGCCAGGAACTTTGGCACTGGCCAGAGTGAGGATGAACAAGAGATGAGAGCAGTGAATCAGGCCCAGCCCTCAACCTGGATCTAGCTCTTTTCACATCCCTCACCACCCCCATGTCATAACCTGCCACCACCTGGAGCTGAGCATGGTCATGATAAACTGTGGAAAACAATGCATCATGCACTGCTTGCCTAGGACCTCCTGATCACATCCCCTGCCTTAGAAGTAGTCAAATGACTTCATGAAACCCCTGTATCTCAAACATCTTCTGATCTCTTTCTTTAGATCAGAGATGCTTAAGCTCTAAACATGACAGTTGAAAGAAAGTAAAATCCTAACCTTAGTTCATTAGCAAAACATTGCCTTTTCTCTCCTTTTCTGCTCACGTTTTACCCAGCATCACTATCTACTTGGCTAAGGAATGTGCTTTGTGGTAGGCCTTTCTGGATACTGCTAAGCTAAAGCAGAAATGATAGAAGATTTATACCTTAAGTAGCCTTGGGAATGATGGTTGTGTGTACCTTAGGGTTACTATCTAGGAAATGAGGCTATCAACAGAATTAATGAAGATTATCATCATTATGACCCCGTTTCTGTCATGAATCCTTGCATATCTCCCTCACCCAGCATGCAGTTTTCTGTGTTTCCAGAAGGGAGGAAGTGGGATATATATGGGCGTGCGTGCACGCGCGCGCACACACACACACACACACACACGTTTCCTCCCAGAACCCCCCCCAATCTACCCACCCCCATGTAGGGACCTGAAGACGGTGATGACTGTGGCAAATAGACTCCTGCCTGGGAAAGAAGTCTCAGGAGGCTCTAGGAAAGGAGATTTGGGCTAACTTGCCAACCAATCTGGTCACTTCAGTCAAAGGTAAGCCCAGTCTTTTCCTCCAATATTCCTTCCCCATGCCTTTTCCAAACTCCCTTCCTTTACTCCACAACATAGAAGAGGAAATTGCATGGTTACAAGGAATTCATTTATGTATCAAATATTATGTATGGTGACATTGGACACCCACAGGTGAATTATTTGCCTCATTAACTTATACTTTCTATGAGGTCAAGATAGGGATATTCCAGGATGCCCATGATCAGTGGTTGAAGAATGGGAAATGTAAGCTTACAGCAGTAGATAATGAAGACCATAAAGATGATGATGATAAAGCAGAAGCTAAACTTTTTCAAATATTTACCACATGCCAGGCATTGTCCTAAAAGCTTTGCATGTATAGCTCTAACAACAATACGATACAGATACACACACATACACACACAAAGATGAGATTCAAAACCATGTTCATTTGCATCCTTTGAACCCATTTTTTTAAAATATTTCACTTATTTATGATGTGGCCAGTGTATGATACAATTTAAGCATTTGAGAAGTACAGTTATAGAATTGGACAACCAAAGTTCAAATTCTAGCTCTCGTTCTCACTGTTTATGTAAACTTGGAAAATTCCTTAACTCTCTACTACTCCACTTTCATCTTACAAAATAAAATATTAACATTCACCTTACAGGTTATTGTGAAATTTATATACATCACCCCACAGATCTTGACACAAAATGTCAGATTTGGGTGCTCAAAATTTTTGGTTTCCACCTAGCACCCAGATCTTGATTTCCAATATAATTCCACAATCAAAGGAACCAGGGTTCCTTGAAGAAATGGCTCATTCTAGGACTGGGGCAGGAAATACTCAACATGAACCTGGAATATCTTACAGCACCTGAAAGTAAGGAAAAGCTCACAATCAAACCAACCAAAACCCCACAATGATGAGTATATGGTCAAAGGAGACAACTGAATGACCTCCCAATAGCCAAAGCTACATGATCTAAACAACAAAATAAAATAGTATTAGATGATAATCCAAACATAAATATCCATGAGCCCATACTGTTATAAATGATGGTATTATTAATAAATTGTGGAGAATAGAAAATTTTCATGTTCAGAAAAGCTGCAAATAATTTATACAGATGCCTTAACTTAAAGCAGATGGAATATGACTTCCTATTCCTTAAGTGTGGGTTGTGTACAGTGATTTTCCTCCAGAGGACAGTATGAAAAGGGAAAAACAACAGTCACTTTACAGTGGAGAAACCTGCCAAACACTTCCTGAGACAGGGGATCACGGTCAACATCAACAACTGTAAGTCGTATTGATAGTATATGTGTTGAAAATGGTACTTTGACATGATGTGTTAAAAATGGTACTTTACCTCTGTGGTTTTCTTCTCCAAAATCCATAACCCTAATCTTTGAGAAAAACATCAAACAAATTTCAATTGAAGGATACTCTACAAAGCATCTGGCCAGTATTCCTTAAAACCGTCAAGGTCATCAGAAACAAGGAAAGTCTGAGAAATTGTCACAGTCTAGAGGAGCCTAAGGAGACATGACTAAATGCAATGTCATGTCCAGATGGGGTCTCCAGAACAAAAAAAGGACATTCAGTAAAAAAACAAGGAAATCTGAATAAAGTATGGACTTTAGTTAATACTAATGTACTGGCTTGTTCATTTTGACAAATGTCCCACACTAACATAAGATGTTAACAATAGAGGAAAATAAGCATGTGATATTTGGGGAAGTTGCTGTACTATCTTTAAAGATTTTATGTAGATCTAATAATTCTCTAAAACAAAAACTTTAAGGTGACAAATATTTTTAAATGTTGGATGCCTTCTCTGTTTTATAACAATTGATGGATAATTGTTAGTGCAAGGGAAGCACAGCAGAGGTGTTAGATTTAGGCAGTAAGGGTAGCTGTGTATTTAAAGGGGCTTCACTCTTTATTTTCTCATGACTTCCCAGAGTCCCTAACAGGATTGGGCAGGGGCACCTCAGTTAAAAGGGGGTCTCTTTGACCCTGCGCCTGGGAAGACTACGGTGACAAAGTGGGGTTAGGAAAGGTTCTGAAGAGCTTTAATGAGGAAATGTGTTTTTCTAAGGGTTCTGCCCTCTGGACATGGGTTGCTGTAGTGGACCACAGAGATGTTATTTTGTTTCTTTCAAACAGAAATGATGGAGCCCCACCACACACTCAGAAAGGTCCCCAGGCTACCTGTGGACAACTTCCGCTCACCAATATACAAAGGGATTGCGAGGTGGGCAAGGTTAAATGGGACAACACAGAGGAGCTGGTGGGAGAGGGGGCAAAAGGGAAGTGAGTCCACTGAGGAACGGGGAGAAGACAACTCTGATCCTCTACTTCAGCAACGACAACAATAAAAATCCCAACTCAGGGACATCTCTGTGCCCGGATCCCTAGAACAGGCTAGTGCATTTCCAATGTCCTCATTCCCCAGGTCCCTGTATCAGCAAAAGACAGACGGTCTATGATGGCCAGGTGATCAGAAAAACTGCCAAGTCAAGGAAACTTGTGGAGTAAAATGATGTGGTAATTCCAGTTAGCTGAAGGATGAGGCTCAACTGGAAGAGTTGGGGAGGAGTGTACTATACACACAACAGCTCTTTTCCACTGAAAAGTATGTTTACAAGCCCGAAACTAGCATCCTTCAACCTCAGCCTCCTCCCACTCCCATTTCTGGAGCTATCAGTAGGGAAAGCCCATATATCATATCTTGGGCATGCAAGCTGACTGTAAAAAAGGCAGGGATGATTTATCTCCGTTGTGCGGAACACAAGCTCTATCGGCATCTGTCTTTCATTGCAAAAGCTGAGTGCTCAGATGTTAAAGCTGTATCTCAAAGAAGTTATGCTAACGTCTTAGAGATTTTTTTTTTCAAACACAGACTAGGTACTGTACTCCACAACTATTAAAACCATCTTCTGCATCAACTTACCACTAATAATCTCTTCTCCACCTTCAATGGCACATGATTATAGAGATGACTAAGGTCCTAGTAAGAAGGATTAAGTCCTAGGTCAAGAGAGCTAGCTTGGGAGAGATGGTGGTAAAAGGAAGGGGGAAGGAGTGGCAACAAGTGTAACATAAAAGACTGGGAATTCACAGTCCAAATAGCATATTATGGCAGATTTGGACATGGAGTTAGAAGTTTTCAGAGTCTAGAGATAAAATGCCTCATCTGTCAATTAAGTGGTATCCAGGTGTGTGACGCTCTCGCATGAGCTCAGGGCTTCCAAAACTTAGGGGGCCTCCTGTATTTCCACTTGTTGAACTTCCCTGGCTCCATGGAGGCCTTGTCAGATTCCAAGATACATGCCTCTTCATGCAAAGCCACGGTATGATGGAGTCGCAGAACGGTGGGGACAAATGAAGGAAAAATCTAGGTGCTCCTGTTGGAATCCAACCTCTCTTTTTGCCCTGTGAGCCAGACAACCCTCAAGTCTTCTCTCATCCCTTATACCCAAGTGATTGGAAGAGGTATCCAAGGATGGCATCCTTACTTTCTCTCTCATCTCCTTTCCATCAGTGTGGCTATGACAACAGTCTCCTGGGATTCCACTTATCCCCTGTGTAACCCATTTGCTCAGAAACCTACCATAGCTTTGTTCTCACATCAAGTCTCTTCTCCCTCCTCAGACTGTCTTTCAATGGTTTTCCTAACCTGGCCTACAGCTCCTCACTCCCGAGGCAGGCCCTCCCTTCTCATCTCACCAATCAACTCACTGTCCCTAAACTATGGCAGGCTCTCTCCCACATCTGTGTGCATGTGATCCCTGCTGCTAGGAATGCCCTTCTCCTCCTCCTCCTCCTTCTCCAAGGCCTGATTCTCATGTTGTGTATGGTGTCCAGAAAGGATCCTTTAGGACACAATTCTATTATTTTCAATTATTTCATGAAGGATCTTGATTATTAATTTATATCTCATCTCGTTCTAAAGAAAAATTCAGATAGCTTCACATTTTAGTCTTTCTTTAGCAGTAACAAATGTTAAGTTGCTTGAAGGACACAGACTATGTCTGTGCTTCATTGTTACCTTCCAAATCCTAGGCCCAAAGTCGGGAATGGTGAAGGGAATGGACTGGGTGACAGTGGACGGAATCCTTCAGGGTAAAGGGAGGAAGTTCTGGAATCAACCTACATGGTCAAATACTGGCTCTGCCACTGTGCAGGCACCTACCTTGTCCCATTACTGGCAGAGTTAAATGAAATGTCACACAGGGCACTTAAAACACTGCCAGGAACCAAGCAAGTACTCATTCGGAGGCAGCTGTCTTTGTGGTTTGTGTTGTTATTATCTTCACTGCTCTCATATCCAATAACAAGTCTAGTCAGGGTATGCATGTTCAAGACCTTTCTTCCATCACAAGCTCATTCCTGATCCTTCCTCACACCGTGACTTTCCACTGCTGTTTTTGATGAGACATGTTTCACCATCATCACCACACTGCCCTGCCTTTTTCCATTCTCCTATCTTTGGAAAATGGTTTCTTCCAAAAGACAACTTTGCTGGATTTGTCCATCATTATCCAGGGCAAAGAAAGACTGGCACCAGAAAGGTACTCTTCGATGGGGGGGGGGGGGGCAGGGTGATTCATCCAGGCTTCCCCAGGGAAGCCCAACCACCTGGTGTTTTGGCTTCCCAAGCCATCATCATATCTGGACAGAGTCATCCTGTAGGTAGACACGTGTATGCTGCATGGTGGAAAAAGTTATCAATGATGCCAATTAAAATATTGGTATTCTGAGTTATAAAAAAACAAGAAACAATCTTATACTGTCTGCAGTCATCTCAAACATACCTATTAGACCGTGCATCCCTCCTCTAGGTAGACAAATGACAGTTATTGCTCAGAAACTTTTGGGGGGTCCATTGTGAGCCAAGAACTTAAGTGCTCTTCTGCCAGCTGTCCTTACAGTATGTGTTGCCTGGCAAGGTAGTGTTTATCTGGTTACCCTGTTATCAAGGTGGACACTGCCTATTTCTCCTTACTAGGGAAAGACTAAACTCTGAAACATTAAATACCAGCCATTCAACTTCTGACACAGTCACACACAAGCCTTGTATTATCATTACCACTCTATTGCACCAATCTTTGTCATTTGCTCTTGCCCTAAGTTTTCCTCTATTCCCCTTTCTCATTTCAGCTCTTATTCTCACGTCAGACAGGTCTGGAAACATCCAGACCTGAGACCAGCCTTCCAGGAACATGTGAGCAGCAAGGCCATATGGAGAGGCTGGCTCTCTCCTCTCATTCGCTCTCACTCACCCCTCCTTCTGCCCACACTTTACCCCCAGTGGATTGTGTTGAAAGCCTGAAACAATCCTGGCAAGGTCACACTGTTTGATTCTGCTGTCAGTTTAAATTATGTCTCAGCTTTTATATCTAAATCAAAATACAAGAGAATAAAAAAAAGAGAGACAGCAAACAGACATGGCAACATCCTACGGCGAGTGGAGAAATGACATTTCAATTGGCCAATTGATCTGTTCCCTTGACAGCTGCCCCCCTTGCTCTCCTCAAATCATTATTTAACATATATAAACTCTGAGCCCACTCCAAGCTCTCTGTGGATGGAATGTATGCCTTCTTCTGGAGGGGAGGGGAATAAGATATTTTCTATAATGGTAAAAATAGGAACATTATTTTAAGATGATGATTTTTATTAATAAAATATTTGATCATTTAGGTTAAAAGCAAGCTATTTATTCTCTGAACTTATGACTGCAGTAGACTACAATTTTCTAAGTTCTTACAGAATATGTGTGGATTGTAGTGTCTATATTTTGTTCCGTTTAGCAATAACCAAGACAAGATTTTAAAACAACATTCCACTATTGGGCTGTGTCTAAATAACATTTTCTTGAAGCCAAGGGTAAGAAATGGCTGATGTGGTGCCTATGGCAGTTCTCCATTGGTCCTAAATTTTATATACCTCTATTCAACAAAGGATAATTCTTTTTGTTTTACAAGAGAGTTGATGTGGAGCCTTTAACTGAAGAGATTTCACAGAGTGTTCTTTAACACAACCGTCCTTTAGTCTTTTATAACTTCAAAACATAGTACAGTCGTTGTAAGAAAAGTTGACAGAATTTGGAGCAAAACTGTTAAGTACTATATAGTCATGAGATAAAACCACATTTAAATATGCTATGAATTGATGTCTTCCTAATGATATCACCAACACATTAAAAGGGTTACAGCTATTCTTTTAAATTCTGAGATTGTTCCCCATTAGAATAAATAGTTCACTAGGTTTGTAACCTTTCTTGAGTCTATTTTAGACTGAAAAATGTTTTTAAATCCTTATAGTGGGCTCTATTTTTCGTTTATCCTCCAGTAGTATTTGGTTTATTCGGATCCAGCCTTGACACATACCAGCATTTCCCAAAGGGGGTTTACATTAAAAGAGTTGGACTGCCTTGAAATAATTTACAATTAGTTAAAAGTCAGATGTCCTAATTCCGTTTCCACTCTACTACTGTGTGATCATTAATTGACAAGTTTCTAAAGTTCTCTGAGCCTCAGTTTTGTTTTGTTTTGGTATTCAATCTGTAAACTGGAGTTACCACTACCTGACACAGGTACTTTTCAGTGTTCGTGAAGGCTAGAAGTGTGATAACATGGCATTACTTTTTAATTAGACGACTGTAAGATCTTAGGGTCTGATGAGAACTGTGGCTTTGTGTACACCATTTACTCACCTTCTAAGCTAATAGGCACCTTTGGTCTCAAATTCTGCAAAGACAACTTTCTTTGAGGAAGCATTACTGCATATTTTAATTAATTAATAAACTTTTGATTTATGCCCAGTGAAATCATCAGTGGTTATAAAGTCCCTGGTGGTACTGTAGAAGCAGAATGGTTGGTTTTTACTTTGAAAACCCTCTTTGGGGTAATAGGGTTAGAAGTGGTCGGTTCTTACAATCCCCCACCAGAGCAGTAACAATAGAAGAGTCCTGTTAGTCTCGTGTCCCCTCTGTTCCAACAGCAGGAGAAAAGCTGACTTCACACCCACACATCTACTCCCTCCACCTTGGGCTGTAACAGTGAAATGGTCACTTGTCTGAATGTGTACCAGATCTCTCAGGAGCACTATACTTTAACTGTCTTTGTCTCCCTGAGACTGAATATGTTTAGTACTTGTAACCATTACGTGGAGAAGTTCTCTGAGCCTCAGTTGAATATATTACAGCTCTCTGCTGTAATATAAAGCTCTCTGCTGAATATATTAAGTATCAGAATACCGTGACACTGTATCTTCATTCAAACTTACTCTTAGATCTTTCTTCGGTTCTCCCAATCAAAAAGTCATTGTTTCAAATAGGTTTAGAGTAAAGGACTGTTTCACAAGTCTTTTGCTCTTGTTGCCTAACTCAAAGCTGAAGTGGCGGAAAGGAGGAAAGTAACTCCAAGAAAGTGGCATAGTTTATATTGAAACTTGGTGACTTACTTACTTATATAATGTAACTACCCATTTTTGCCACATAGAAGACCAGGTCTTTTATGCAATTCAGTGTTAAAGGGGTGGTCACCTTGATAAGAAAAAAGAAAAAATGGGTTGGGCCTTACCCCTCTTCTCTAAATCCTGGGCGAGCAATTCCCAAAGGCAAGACAGGGCTTGGAACAGGGTGTTCGGTCACTGTGGGGAGGCCATTGTGTATGGGTTCTTTGTTTTATGAGTGTTTTTCTTGTTTTTGTTTTTTTGGTAAACCTTCATTAAAATCTCCTCCACTATGGCCTTGACTCAAAGATCAATCCTGAAGATGTGTAGTTTGGTAGCTGGCCATCAGGACTAGTATAAACCCTCACTAGTCCCAGATCTACTCCAATAATAGGTTGTAAGAATTCCAGCAGTGGTGGGTGGAGATGGATCACTGGGGAATCATTTTATGGATGATATCAAGTTCCTCAGTAGAGAATCTGCTCAATTTTATTTAGCCTAGAGATACAGAGGAAAATACTCTGTTTCTTTGCATCACCCCAATGCGGCCAGTAGCTGTGACATCACTCTGCAAAATCACTTAGGTTCTGTGGATCTTGTCTTTCACCAGGAGGCTCTTTGCAGTCTCAACATCCAGCTGCCTCTGAAGGCCAGGGGCTGTGAGATCAATGCTTCCCTCAAGCTTTTTCTTAAAGCCCACATTTGGGCTTTTGCTGTTCAAATAGATGCCAGTGAAGTCCAGCTCATTTTCAACAATATTCGTGGGCTGAATATTTCAAGGCCCTCCAGAAAAACAAGGATCAATTTTCGGGTTAGGTCCTGACGGCATCTGCCTTTTCCATTCTTGATACCCTCCATGATACTTTGGAGGTCCAGGTGCTGGAATTGGTGCCTCATATCTGTTGATGCTAACAGGGTAGTCAGAGTGGTGAACTCACAGGCTGCCACCCCCAGGTAAACCCCAGGCAGGTTACTGAAAATTACTGACTTACCCACAAATGGAAAAGCCACCAACTCAATATGAGTGTCACCAATTTTGCCACATTGAAACCTCCTGACATACCAACATCACCACATATTGAGGTGAGGAGTGCTCACTGAGGGTGAGCAATGTGGATGGAAGCTCTAAAGCATGTGCCCTCTTTCTATTGAGGTGAAGTCATCTCAGCCCAGATCTAGTCAACCCCAGCTAAGCAGCTGGTCATCGAGATAAGCCTTGCAGTGGGCAACATGGTGGAGGCCTCCCCTCACACTCACAGAGGCAGATCCAGCTCTGGTGGGGCCTGGAGCTGATACAGTCCTTTACATATTTCAGGGACTCTATTTAAGAATACAAAATTAGGTGCAAAAGCACACAGAAGTCTTAACCCATTGCAGCTTAGTGATTAGGCTTTTGCAACTTTACAAAATCACATGACCATGAAAACTCATCGTTAGGGCCCCTCCAGGGCTTTGGCAGAGCACCATGCGGGAGAGGGAGAGAATACATGAAGCTTAAGCTTCCACAGCTTTAGGGCAAACTGGCCTTTAAATGCATCTTCTAAACTTAAATGCTTTTGGGGGGAAAAAGGAAGACTCATCTAAGCATGAAAATATATCATATAATGAATATATCACATAAGGAACCATATAAATCAGGTATTGAACTAAGACTTGCAGTATTTGATTAGACAATTCCATTTTTATTGTGTGCCTGCAACAATGTGCTAGCTGGGCTCACACTGAGGAAGGTTCACAGATGAGGATGAATTGCCCCTTACCTATGAGGAGTTCAGAGTCTAGTGGTGGAGTCAAGCATATTTTTTAAGTAATTCAGCAGATGATCAAGTAATAAAGCTCTGTTAAATCAGTTCATTTGACATAGGTGATCTACGAAGACGTCTCTTAAGAGGCAGATTATGAACTGGGCCACGAATGCTAAAATATACTTGCTAGCACATGTGGACAGAATAGCTATTGGACAGAGAGGCTTGGTAAACCAAAGCCTAGAGACAGGAGATGCAGATCATGTTCAGGGAATAAACTTGTATCACCAGAAATAAGATCCAAGGATGCAAAGGACAGAGGGAAGGAGAGAGATATCTGCAATGGGAAAAGAGAAATGAAAGATTAACCAGAACTGAGCTTTGGAGAACTTTGCAAACACAGAAATCCAGTTGTTTTTTCTTTCCTGTGGACCACATGAAATCTGCAAAGTTGGTTTGAAAAACTAAATTGTGTTTAGTATAGGGTTAAGTGGAAATTATTACTTGTAGAATCTTTGTATCTGTAAAAACATTGGTAGGTTTTGGAGCAGAACAGATTTGCATTAGAACCCAGTCCTACTAGAGTGGTCTTGGGGAAGTTGTTTTTAATCTCTTTTAGCTTTATTTTCCTCATCTAACTAGGAATAAAAACTTATTTTGTAGGGTTGCCATGGGATAGGGGGTTGGTATGAAAACATATGCACTTTGGACAGCAATTCTGAATGAGGGTGGCAGGGACCAGTGACTTGAGGATGCTGTAATGATCTGGTGAGGATGGCAAAGGCCTCTCCAAGGATGAGACTGTGGGAATGAAAAGCAGAGAATGTATGTGGGATGCAAAGAACAGAGCTGAACAGAATAGCTAGATGAGGGGAAACAGGCAGAGAGGAGAGGGAAATATAATAGAAAACTAAAGTTTCAAGATAAGGAACACAGTGGCGCTCTTAACTGAGGTGGAAGTTATCGAAGGAGGAAGATGGTAGGGAGATGATAGAGAAGGAAAACATGTGGGATTTATATTAGGCACACAGAATATCCGTGTGTGGTTCCCCAGCAGGCATTTAGAGAGACCATGAACTCTACATCCACTGCAAAGAACACTGTTCATTCTCCTCAACCTGAAGTTGTTTCAGTCTCCTCTTGAACTTTTAGGTCCTTCTCCTAACATGGTTCATGACATTTTCCAACTAATGGGATGGCTTCTTCACTCCCTTAAGTAAGCCTGTTCAATGAACACCTTCCTCATGGAATCCTCCATGATTATGATTATCTCCAAAGTATTCCAATCACATACATTGCATTATATGTTAAATTGCTTTGATATTCGTGTCATCTTTGTTATTGCTCTCACTTCCTTTTCTGCAGGTTAAACTAAAACTTCCCTTAACATAGGTTGTAAGCTCTTTTAAGAGTATGTAGCCAGGTTCAATTTTCTACTACACCTCCAGTAACCAATTCAGAACTCTTTGCAAATAGTGGGTGCTTAAAAATAATCACAAGCATCGTTATAATAAAAGCTAATGTTTACTGAGCATCTAGATTGTGCTAAGCACTGTCACGCATACCAACTACTATCCCATGGCAATCCTACAACATTAGTTTTTTACTCCTATTTAGATGAAGAAAATAAATCTAAAAAAAGTTAAAACTTCCCCAAGACCACTCTAGTAGAGCTGGATTCCAATGCAAATACATGCTGCAAAAAGCCCACCAAACTTTTCACAGAGATATAAAAATTCTACAGGTAATAATTTCCAATTAACCCTATACTGAACGCAATTTAGTTTTTTTCCTAAAGATAAGAAGACACTTTAATATCTTACTATGTCTCACTGTTGGGCTATATACAATATTTATCTTATCCCATAGATGTACAGAGACATTTATTGTGACATTAATTTAGAGATTAATAGAATTCTGCTTAATGGTATATGTTATGTACCAGGTTTGAAATAAGAGTGAACATTACAGGAGGGTTATACCTAAATAAATGAATATTTCCTGGCATATTATGCTACAAAATTCTTGTGTAAGTCAGTTGTTTGTATATATTCCCATTAAAATTACATTGTAAATAACTAATGTCTTCCCCTACATTGCTTTATTTTCACCCATGACGCATGACATATCACCTATAGCATATAGCAGTTACTTACATATGTTCGCCGTCTTTCCTTCCCTGTCCAACATAGACTATAAGCTTTCAGAAGACAGTAGATCATGTGCCTTGCCTTCATCTTAATATATGACCTCAATATCTAGCACTGCCCTTTACTCATCGTACAAATCTACTCCTCCATTTGTCCTTTGATTCATTCATTATAGTACGTCAACTATAGGCTAGGCACTGGATGGATGCTGAAGATAAGGTGAGTAAAAGAGGCAGGTTCTCTGCCCTTATGGAGCTTATGACCTGATGAGGAGGATAGCAAATATTGACAAAACTATGTCTTTAACTATGTTAAAAATCGTTGCACATGCTATAAAGAAAAATTATGAGGAATGTCAAAAGCATAAATAAAAGAGACTTAACTAAGTGTGAGAAGTTAGAAGTGGATAACAAGCTCCAAATATGTTTCCAATGTGAATAAGCCAAAATTAAAACTATTATCTTTCATCTGTAATCTTCATCCAATGTTGTTGATTTTGTTCAAAAAGTATTTTTCTCTTATAAAATAGATGATTACATGTTTTCTTCCCCTGCTTACATCTTCCTTTATCTCCTCTCTCCATGGGTTATTCTACTTTCACTCTTTTGAGAAATGACTTCTTTTTTTTTTTTTTCTTTTTTTTTATGAACAGGTGTTGCTTTATTTTAAACTACATTAAGTACATGTATATGTTCATTTCCCTCTGGGAAAGGAGGCTACATTCCACAGGATTCAAATGTCAAGCCTTTAAACTTCCTTGAACCCATAGATATATAAATAGTTGCATAACTATCCTCCCTCTATACAACTCTAACATGATCATATCAAAGTATGATGACTTCTATTTTGATATTGATTTTGAAATCATGCATGCCCAAACTTTCCTTATCCAAGCATCCCTGTATCTTCAAACTTTGTTCTTCTTAATAGAGCAAGTTCATCCAACACACACACATATAGGCTTTCTACATGAATGGCAATGACTAGCACAAGTCTCTATGCAATAGATTCTTGAATAAATGACAGCATGGAGAAGAACTAGGTATGAGCTATAAAGTTCTGGACCCAGAGAAAAATCTAGTACAGCTTATATCTAAAAAGGAGCTGGACACCAGGTCCTTATTTTAGGAATGAAGAATGAGCATTCCTTACTAGACCCCAGTGCTTTGTGCATACTTCTGTTAGCACTTACTTTAAGATAATGTAATTTTTAATTTATTTGTCTCCTCTCCTCTTCACTTTGAGCTCTATGAGCTCTCTGAGGACCAGAATGGTTTCCAGTTGTTTGTATCCCTAGTACTTAACACAACAGCTGGTTCATAATAAGTGCTTAAAGATATTTGTGAGGGGAGGAGAGGAGAGGGGAGGGGAGGGGAGGGAGAGGGAGAGGGAGAGGGAAGGGAAGGGAAGGGAAGGGAAGGGAAGGGAAGGGAAGGGAAGATGAAGGGGAAGGGAAGGGAAGGAAGCAACCTCAATAGCAATAAGGAGTTAGGGGATTTGAGTTAATAGTTAGGCAACTCGGACAATCTTTATGGATCACAGATGTATCTACTCAGAAATGGGTGGATTTGATTATCTCCAAATTTCTTCTAGCATTGTATTTCATAGCTGTGAATGTGAGGGGGGTGTATGTATATGCATTTTGCATGGTGTGTATGAATAGCATTGCTGTGTAAGTAAAAAGCAATACATCCACAAAAATTGATGACTGCTTTAAAAAAAAGGTTTGACGCCATTTTTGTAATTAATCAACATTTCAGATTTTTTCTTTGAAAATCTATAAGTGCATAAATCCTGACTTTACTTGTCAGAATTCAGTAATTTAAAGAGGGCCTATTAAAATCACAAGCAAAAAAAGGAAAAAGAGAAACACATTTATTGTAGACTTACACTGAGCAAAGCACCCTACCTAAGTTATCTAAAGTAATTCCCAAGTCAACCTTCTTAAGTTACCATCACCCTTTTCTGACTGAGGTTCTGCAACATGAAGCATGTGCCCAGCCTACAAAGCTAATGAAAGACCTGCCAGTCTTATCTGGTTCTGTTTGACTCTTAAAAAAAAAAAAAAAAAATGCTCTTTCACTATGCAAAACTGCGTCTGATGATAAAACACAAGCTTTACATTTTATTTACATCACAAACCATGTCAATAAATAGTTTACATACACAGGAACACTGTTTCTCAGGCTTTTCCTTCAAAGTATCCTAGAGACAGAGAGGAGAGGAAATGTGTACCTTTGGGACTGGCTGTAGTCATCTGATGCATCTGCTGTAGAGACCGTAATGTTTGAATCCATGTGTTCTTTCAACATTAGTACATGATTTTATTCTCTTAAATAAGAGATCTAGGTTTGTTTTAATACAGAAACAACAACCCCCTTCCTTGAAATCAGAAAGTAAAACTGACACTCCAGGCACTTGCGTCCTGTTTTTCAGTGGCTCACAGAGCCCATTCACACTCTGGGACACCACTAGGAATATTCACATCTCCAGTGAACAGCAATAGCCCAGGTATTTCATGAGACATAGGGAGTTACAGTATTTGCCCACGGCCAAGCTGAGGGATGTCTACTTTCTTGCAAAAAATTCATTTTATTCAAGTGTACAAAAGCAGTGTCAACTGGTTTCTTGAACCTTAATAAATAAGGGTCCTTGATCATTTTCTTTTCTTTCTCTCTTTCTTGGAAGAGAGATTTTTTTTTTTAAGTCTTAAAAATAGTAAAAGATGGAAATTAATATTGTGGAAATCTTGGAAAATGTTTTAGAGTATTAGAAATTAAGTTATCCCTCTTGTTTCTACTCATCTAAATATGAAAGCTTTGAAAACTGTCTTTTTACCATAGATATATTTTCTTTCTTTAATTCAGTGGATCCTAGACTCTTAGAGCTAGAAGAAATCTTATAGATCATTTATTCCAACCTCTTTTTCTATATGTGAGGGAATTGAGACTCTGTGAATGAAAATAACTAATCCACTGTGACAGAACTAATTGGGAGTAGATCCAGGCCTAGAACTCAGCCCTCATGCTTCCCACCCAGGGCTCTTAGCAGAGCAGATACTTCCAATATTAGACATAACTGGGCTTTCTAAGAGAATATTCGACCTCACATTTGAATTATATTTGGGCAGGCAAACTTCTGAATTAGAACCAAGACTTTATATTGCCAGTTGGACAAGATTCAGCAAGACACTCAATTGCCATTTAGAAGCTGAGAGATATAAAAGAGGCCAAGATGGGTTGGAAATGCCTACTCTCATTCCTATCAATGAGTTGGCATGGTTCACGAGTGGCAAAATCTGTTCTCCAGCAGAACTGAACTTTGCAGTTTCACTGGCTAATCCATTGCTTTCTAATTTGATTTGATAAACAAAATCCAAAGTGAATTATATAATATCAATTTTAAAAGAGTATGCCATGGATTTAGATGTTGCTTATCTAATCCAATGTGCTGTCTAACCTCAGTACGAAGTTTACAGTTTTTATGATTGGATTAAAACAAATAAGTAGTAGTGGGTAGTGGGCTCAATATGTTTTTGTCTTGTTGTTGTGAAGATTAAATGAGTCAATACAGGGAAGCCTTTTGAGCAGTTCCTGGCACATATTATGATCACAATAACTGTTTGTAAAGGGAGTATTTTAGGTTCAAGTGCTTGAGTAGAGAAGGACAGAGTGATGACATTTAGAACTAGGCTGCAGATGAATCAGAACTGTTTCAAGGGGCCTCCGGGAATTTTCTGCTCTTTCTAGGATTGCTCCTCAGCTTAGATCAGTTCCTCAAACTCCAGGAAGAATTACATTTACATAAAACACCCCAATGGCCAAAGGCATCTTCTAAGACACCAGGAATTCAGAGACATTTCCTACCTGAACTGCAGTTCTGCTCACTTAGTAAGGTATAATTGCAGAAAATTATCTGAGACTTCTATACCTACAATACCCACTTATGCAAAACCCTGAGGTTACACCGTAGTTTTTAAGTAAAGAGCTCAGAAGCTCTCCTAAGATGATTCTTGCTAGTCTCCTCTTAATTGAATTAGTCAGTTAGTAGAATCAAATCACCATTTTCTGCAGTTGACTGCAACCCCTGAAATTCATTATGATTTGTCCTTTATTCTGGACCTTTTGGGTTTCCACAAATCAAAACTGGTATCATCAAATCAAATTCCCTTTTATCTTCTTCTGAAGATAAAAGGGGAAGAAAAACACATAACCACTAAAGTTCACACCAACATTTAGATACATAGTATTCACATACATTAATGGAAGATTTTGTTCATATTAATATAGTATCACTTTCTTTCTTGGTTTCCCCTGGCCTTGATGAAATTACCTGAGAAGTTCATCCCTGCTAAGTTTTTAGGCAGATACATTAAGAATGGTTTCATGGTCTTACTTGTTTAAATGAAAGTGCTCTAATGAAGAATAAATTTATCTAACAATTACTCAATTTCTTCTGTTTCTCCTACTTTCAACCTCATTTTTAAAAAAATTAAGTTTAATATTGCAAAATCAATACATGCACATTGCTGAAATTCAACAGGTACAGAAAAATGAACGTTATGTTTCATGGATTTTTTTTATAAACTGTGATTCATAATTAGGATTATATCGCCTAGAATACAAGATGTACTGTTTTCAACTGCACTGACAGATAAGGTATAAGTATAGTATTATATTTAACATTGTGTCCCCTTTACCTGAGATCTGTAAGGTTTTTCTGGTGGGGGGTGGGGGCAGGTCATTCTTGAGCATAACTCTGTACTCATTACGTTCCATCAGCTCCAAATATTCTGTTTCCTGTCTCCTTATAGAAAGAGCCTAATAGCTGTTGTGAGTAGCCTCAGCGGTAAGCAATGTTCCTACACTTTTGCAGAGTCATGTTGGGGTATGGGTAACTATTTAACTGAATACTAATAAGAGTTAGGATAAGAGTCTATTTAAGAAAGATGGTTCTTGATTAGACGGACAACAGCACAAGGTCCTCTGTCGGCAGAGAAAATGACCAGGACACCCGATGCTGCAGATGCAAACCCCTCAAGGAACTCTTTTTCTAGCAGGTATTGGCAGGGAGGCCAAATGTATAGTTCATCTACTGAATCATCTAATTTAGGAAAGAAAAAGCAAATAGGCAAGTAAATTTTGAAACTTACAATTTCCCAGGGTAGGGAGAAGTCATTATGAGTCCAAGTAGTCAAGTAGATTGCAAGTTGAAGGTTGACAGAAGACCAAATAGGTAATAAGTAGGTTAATATGAAAGGAGAAAGAGAACACAACTTTGATCTCTCATCTAGGTGATGATCACAAGGTCAGAAACAAGTTTCCTACCGTGTATGTGTGTGGTGATGGAGAGAGCAGAGGATGAAGTACAGTGGGGCAGAGGAAAGGGAAGGAGGCAAGTTTGCACTGTGTTTTCAGTATAGAAGAAATAGAGCCTTGAAATTTGCTAGATGACATTGTAGCTACAGTTCAATCAGGGCTAGGCCTTTGAAAACAAGGGTGTTACAGAAACTGCTCAAAAAGAGGGTGGTACCATCTGTTTTCAGGGAGCAACTTGCTTTTTAAGAAGAAAGCTAAAATCACTGCCCTACTGATGACATGGTGCTGGGTGATATGTTCTATTGGTGAGAATATGGAACCACAACACAGAATGGGTACCTCATGATCTGCCAATGACTTTCCATGAATATTATTTTTCAGTAAATAAACTACATGGCAAACACACACCTCCTTTCTTTCTATTTCACAAGATTATTATGAAGATCTCCTTATTAAAACAGTGCTTTGAACTCCTGGTAAATACTCTATTAATACAATATGTAATTATTTATTTCCATGGGCCAGTACATCAGACAATGACTTTTAGATGCATTTTAAAGCTGAATTTAATCACCTCTTCTGAAACTTGGAAGTAGTCTGTTTCTATCTGGACAGATGCCAGGGCAACATATCTAGCTGATAGAGGCTGATTTATTCCAACCAACTCTCCCAAGTTAGTATCAGCTGGTTTATAAATACCAGCTAATTTTGTTGCAGGTTTCAACAAAATTAATTACAGTAGATTTAAATTAATTGCAAAGTTGATAAAAGAATTCCCACGGAACCCTCAAGTTTTAAAACGTATAACATTGCCGCTGGTAAACATCAGACAGCCATGACTCTAGAAAGGTCCTGTGTCCTGGATGTTATCCTCACTACCTAAATGATAACTGAGAAGGACTTTCCTACACTTTCAGGCTATCTTCATTAAATTAATAAATAAAACACATCTATTCAGTGAACAAATATTTAGGGAGTAGCCTCAATGTGCCAGACAGTGTGCTGGATATTAGAGACAGAAGTATAAACAGACAGAAATGTTTAGCTGATGAAAGCATTATACAATCATGTACACAAAGTTTACCTTGTAACAAAGGCATAGCTGTAGAAAACTTATAAAAGTAGGGGGTTGTAAGTTAGGCTACTGTCTAAGGTGGCAGAGACATATGGCTCTCTGTTTGGAAATCCTTCATCAGGTTTCTGGCTTGGTGGGCTTGTTATAATAAGCAGGCTATGTAAAGAAAGTATCAGCCCAGCAAGTCACCCGATGAATCAAAAGTGTGCTTGGACGAAGCGTGCTTAAACAAAGAGACCATTGGCTCTGCTTGGAATAGTTTACACTATAAGTTTTTAGGGGAAAATTGACAATAACAATAAAATCAAACAAAATTCAATCAGTACATGATTTTCTACTATCAATCTAGGAGAGAAAAACAAGTGGTATGCCATTGCGGTTTTATAAATGTTAAGCCCAATTCCGTTTGACTTTTCCATCACAGGTCTAGTAGGTAATGGAATAGAGGACGTGATAACTTAGAAGACACCACCCTGGGTCAGTCAAAGAAGAAATGAATTACACCAAATTGAATCGCTGCAAGACACCAAATTGAACTGCTGCAAGAACAATGGGAGGATTCTCCTGAAACATGTAACTTGCTCTAGATACCTACTTGAAAACTTGAAGCAACTGAAGATTTCAGTACGGTATATAGAGAGAGAACAGAGAATACTGAGAAGAGAGTAGCAAAAATGCTTCAAGACTAAATATACCTAATAAAAAAGAACATGCACAAATCAGAATTTTTAAAACCTTGCTATTTGGGGATGCCTAAAAAATGATCTAAATAAGTAAACATTCTAAAATATATGATATATTTAAAGAAATCTTGTTTTAAGGCTTTCAAAGAAATGCAGTGACTAACTGCTGACAAAGTTGTCCAAGCTTGCTGGACTAGTTTTAATGAATAGATGAGACTGATTGTAATTAGCAGCACTCATCTGTATAAAATGAGTATCTGATAATTTATTTAAATTGGCTCCCCCCTTCCGTAAAACGGTCTGTAGAAGTGATTTCCTTTAGAGTGAATTAAACTTAATTTTGTTTAGAGGCTTTTTGTGGATATATTGAGATGTGTTCAAAACTAAATGGAGGCATTTTGAGTTGTTGTAAAGAAGGGTTGAAAATCATTTATTTATAACCCTATTTATTGATCTAACAAATTTCAAGATTTTACAATAAGGAAAGTAATTATAAACTAGATCATCAAATCTTATAAGATATGCTGAGTATATTTGAATTATAGATTAAACAAAATGCCAAATACACCAAGAGTGAACAACCAGTAAATACAGAAAGACATGAGCAGAGAGCTTTTCCTGATTAATTCTTTGGGCAACATAATTCCAGATAAAATGTTGCTAGGATAGAAATGCATAGACAATCACCTTCCTTAAGGTAAAAAAGTACAAGTTATTTAAACAATCCTAAAAAGGCAGATTAGTAAAATTACTAAAGCGCTTTTCTCAACTTTTGAAAATAACTTTTATTCATTTTGTAACAATGATATACTTTCATAGAAAAAGGTCACATAATATAAAAAAATGTAGAAATGTAAAATGATGTATTACCTCAAATGCCACAACCTAGAAATTACCATTATCGATACTGTTTCAAAATGACTCTTTTAGGTATTTATGCATATATACATACACTAATATAAACACATAAGGATACATAACTAGGGAAATGTCTTACACACTGTTCTGCAATCTTTTTTTTTCCCCACTCAACAACATGTTCTGGGCATCTTTTCAAATAAATTAATTCTACATCATTAATTCAATGGAACTACAAAATCCAATTATAAAATGAGCCATCATTCAATTAAATAATACTTGAATATTTAGGTTGTTTTCTTTATTATAATTCCTATTATAAAGCATTCTGCTGTGAATATTTTTATAGCCATAATATTAGCTACAGTAACTTTCTAGAACTGGTACTGTCAAATCGATGCACAATTAGCATTGGAATATATTGTATATTAGTGCAGAAGAGTGGCCCATTCTCCAAATCTTCGTCCAATTTGTTAAGTGAACAATGGTTCTTTCCCTCTTCCTTTGCCTTCTCTAATCTGCTCTCCCCTCTCCACCCTTCTTGTCTCTCTACTCTCTTTCTCCCTCCCTTCCTCTCTCTCTTTACTAGCCACTCACATTTTATCTTTTGTCTATTGCCTATTCAGATTCTCTGCCAATTTTTCTATTGAGATTACTTTTTTTACCCTTATTGATTGGTAAGAGCTTTTATATATTAAGGATATGAATGTTTTATTCATGATGCTATTGCAAATATTCTTTATTTTCATTTTTCTTTCAAATTTACCATATGTTGTTCTTTTGTCATTAAAAAGTTTTGTGGGGTATATGATTTATAAATCTTTTCCTTTATTGCTTCTAATTCTTAAGATGTGATTAAAATGGACTTTCTTACTCAACGATTTTACACTTTATCTTGATTTTTTTCTGATTCTATTTAATTTTTACATTTCAGTCTTTCATCCATCTTTACTTTCAGTCTAATACAAGGTCTTCAGTCTAATATAAGAAAGGAATCTAGCTTTTCTTTCTTCCCAATAGCTAGCCAGCTGTCTCACACAATTTACTGAATAATCTATGTTTTTCAGGCTGATGTGAAAGGCTCTTTTTGTTATACATGACATTCTCTTTTACTTTTGAGTTTATTTTAGATTCTCTGTTCTACAGATTCATTATGTCAATTAAACCACATTGTGTTAAGTATTGAAGTTCTCTAATGGATCTAATAATTGATTAAAAATGCTTTATGTTTTTTTAATTTTTGAAATCTGTCTTAAGGTATATGTGTGTTTGATTTAATCATGAGATAAATAATATATGCAACAGTGCAAGACTATCTGTGAATCATTTCAGTTAAAAACTTTAAGAGGTTGACCTAATAATTTAATAGTTTATTTTTCTGCATTTTTGATGTCTTGACATATACAGGTTATCCTACTCAATCCTCTTCACCAGGATGGAACACTGAATGTATAAAGACACAGGCCGGGAAAATCAGGTATATACGCATTTACTTGCTATTCCCTTCTTTAAATCATCCATTAGTGGACTCATATCTTTTAAAAGTTACAACAAGTAAGGCCTTCTTGTCTATTATACTTTTCTCCAGTTTGAAAGCAAGAATGGACCCAGGTTATTTCAGAACCCTGCCCCTCTAGTGATCTGTGCTTTGCATTTGATCCTTTTTGTCTTCCTTTCTCAGGCTCCCTGAATGAAATAGCAAAAGGGATTTTCCTGTAAGGAGCATCTTTCTCTGAAGTGACAAGGAAGCAGTATCTCTCACAGCTGGCAATGCATGCCTGCATAATGCCTGGATGCCAGAAGTGCTCCTGAAGAACAAACAGGCAACCTGTTTCCTCTTCAAGCACCAGCAAAAGCTGTCAAAACCACAGGTGCACCAGGAACCACTCCTCCATCGAGCTGTTTACCTTCCTATTTTAGTCCAGCATTTGCCAGCTAAGGTTGACTCTGGCCTTGGCAACAGAGACAATATATCTCTTAGGATATAAGTCATACAGATGGTGTTGGAATTTAGCAGTTTAATGCCTGCCTCCCACATTGCCATGGTGTCAAAGACCCTGGGCCAGGTAGTGCAGCATTTTTATTTTAAAAAATGTACGGGGCTTCCCTGGTGGCGCAGTGGTTGGGAGTCTGCCTGCCAATGCAGGGGACACGGGTTCGAGCCCTGGTCTGGGAGGATTCCACATGCCGCGGAGCAACTCGGCCCGTGAGCCACAATTGCTGAGCCTGCGCGTCTGGAGCCTGTGCTCGGCAACGAGAGGCCGCGATGGTGAGAGGCCCGCGCACCGCGATGAAGAGTGGCCCCCGCACCGCGATGAAGAGTGGCCCCCGCTTGCCACTACTAGAGAAAGCCCTCGCACAGAAACGAAGACCCAACACAGCCATACAGACATAAATAAAAAGAATGTAAGCAGACAAGAATATCAAAAAAAAAAAAAAAAATGTACGGATAGGGTCATATAAGCCAATTATGCAATTTCCATTCCTGCACCAGGTCTTTGAATACTTGCTTTGAACTCTACAGTCTTTGCATAACTGACGATTGGTGGCTCTAGAGCTAAAAGATAGAATAAAATGAGTTGCACTTACTCTTATTTTAAAAGCATACTGAGACTGATTAATGTTATGTATTCTCTTCACAGATAACTTGCAGGAACATTAGTATATAACTTGGTCTTAATATTTATCCTTGCAAAAATTCCTGACCTCAACTTTTCAATGAGCTGTCTCATGAAACTATTAAGTTGTCTATTTTAAAAAAGCATGCAAGTTTTCATAGATGTAATATTATATCTGTAGTCTAAATTTTGTGACATTACTTACTATGCAAGAGATTATTCCATTGGGGAAAAAAAGCTGACCATAATTTGATTCAAGGTGTTAGAATGAAATATAAGTATACAAAGTTAACTCTGCATGTTTTAGTACTCTATTAAATTTTGTTAAATTAATTAATTTTCACATAATTTGTCATGGGATAGAAAATAATGTATATATTTAATGAGGTTATGGCTTTAATAATAGCTTATGTGGAAACCAAAAAATGAATAAATTGCTTGTTCAAGGATATTTCTTCTTTACTAGGAAGACAAAGCTCAACATAGTAGAGTCATATACTCTATTTATTTTGGTTAATCAAAATCTAAACTCCATTCTTTAAGTAACTTCCCAACTTAAATTTGGCCTTGTTACTTTAGTAAAGATTTCTTTTTTAAATGAGGTTTATGCTAATATGCTAAAAAACAAAATCCTAATTTTCACTTAATGAAAATATATTTTCCCTACCAGGATATTTGAATATGTTTTCTTTACAAACCAACTTTAAAAAGATAATACTTCCATTCCTGTATCGTTTGAACCAATATATGCTTCTTCATCATGCTCTGTCAATATACTGCCACCTTGTTTCTTAGTTAATTAAACTACTTTTTGAGGAGGTAGAATCCTTTTATCATAATCTATCTCTACTTCACGCTTACTATGTTAAACTACAATATGCTGAACTCACTGAAGGTTCAGGGCTCTACACAACCCATAACCCAAATATAGTATGTGATATTATATTCATAAAATACAATGTATGGCATTAGGGACTTAGAAATCCACAAACAATCTTTCTCTCAAACACATATCTTAGTCTTACATTGTACGGTTTTCTGCCATCAGGGGACCTTGAATCTATGGGTCGTGTTCTGTCTGTGAAACTGTGCTCTCAACCTAAGCAGATGAGCCAAAATCCAATAGAAAGATGTTGCCATGGGAAGAAGGCAGATACTGCTACTTTGGCGGCAGAGTCCTGGGCCAGCTCCTCACAAATCACAGCACATAGGCAGCCATCCCTAACCAGCCTGGCTCACAGAATGTTTCTGCTCAGCCAAAATCAGAAAAAAAAAAAAAAAAAAAAAAATTGAAGCTTCCAAGACTCTAAAGAGAATAGAATGCTATAATTATCACCTCTGGCCTGGTATCTTCCTTTTGCCAGATGTGTATATTATCTTGGACCTAAAAAATATATCAAATGCTCCTTTGGGGTTGCTTGACCTTCTGGCGGCTTCCAGTCAGAGGGGTACAGGAAGGCTGATCAAAAGGCAACCTTAGTTGAGTTGATGAGCTCTCTTGGCCTGACATCTAATTCATTAATTTGTTATGAGATTCCCAAGTCAACTCTGAAGACTCTTTTACCCTTGTCTAACAGGTGGTTACTTGAGCCAAATCTGGATTGCTAGGGTAATAATGTCACTGAAAAGCTAATACAGGGCTACCCATGAAATTTCCCATCCAGTCTAAAGCACATTGTTTAAAAGTAAAGTGATCAGGATGGGATTGGGAAGAGGCGGTGCCAAATGAGACCACTCTGTCAACCCTCAGCAGTTAGAGAACTTCAGTAGATGTGTATAATACATCTAAGGCCCAAGTCCCCATTCCTGAGAACTGGTTGGCACCGAAAGTAGAGGAAAGGGGACGCTATACAAACATAGACCTACTGCAATGGGTTTCTCCAGCTAGCTTCAGTTTTAGCCAGAATATAGAGGTTTACTGAAGCCACAAACTTATTTCACAGATTCCCACATACCTTGTGGAGTTTGTTGGGGACAATAAATTCAGCTGCTACATTACTGGGACATAGCAATTAGTGCTATGATAAGATAGGTTAAGTGGATCCTAGAATGCAGTTTCTTTAAAAAACAAACAAAAAACAAACAAACAAACAAAACCCTCCTTGTTTTGAAGAAAGGATGACTGAGGGGGGAAAGGGGTATTCACAATTTTTAAAGTTCTGAATCAGAGAACAGCTGTCTTGTTTCTTAGAACTCTGCTGATTAAGCATGATCACTCTCATATTTATTAGGTAAAGGGAATCAAATCCCCTCTGGGGTGATAGTGTACAAACTTTTCCCTGTACTTGCAGTGGAATTGACTGATTATGATCTACTTTCAAATGATAAAGTGTTTTCATACATTAGATTCACTCCTCTAATGTTAACTGGATTCTGTCCATTTAACCTAGGGACTAAATGGCATTCTCACATCTTTGAGAAGGCTGCCTTTGAAACAAGCACTCAAGGACAGGCTATTGAGTGCATAGCCCTAAGTCAGACACCTTTAAGGTAGCTAATATTTATAAAGAGTTCTCATACTAACAATAAATCTGGCCACACTCGTTCAGATTCTGGCTATGATAAATCAATGTTACCCCCTCCAGTTTCCCTCAGAAACATCAAAACCAGCTTCACCCCAATGGAGCATATTTGTGAATAAAATTTCCAGGTTAAGGCACAGACATTCCCACAATCAAAAACTTCCATTTCTACCTAAGATGGAAGTGGAGAAACTCCTCATTTTAATTAGCTTAAAACTCAACAGCAGTAATGCTCTGGCCTCTTTGCCAAAAAAAAAATATCATTTTCCTAAAGACTGAAGGAATGGTCTCCATTTTATCTCCTTTCTGCTTCAGGTCCTCTTCCTGGGTCAATCTCACCTTTTTATCTTTTTTTCTCCTTCTGAATAAATGTTTACGTTCCTTGTCCTTATTTGTATAGAGTGGGCACGTTTGTTCCATTAAAAAATAAGTTTTGTTCAGTTTTACTTGTAATTATATTTTTCATGGTTGGAGTGGAGGACGTGGACCTAAGGCTACAGCAGCTGAAGTGGGCAGGAACAATCCTGCTATATTCAGGGCTGTCAATATGATATAGTCCATTGATCTTCCTGGCTGAGTTAAGAAGAACACTAGGTCTGAAAGATTTCTGAGCATAGCTGGCCCTAGGCAAAATCGAAAAATAGGAGAGAGGTTTGTTTGGGGCTCAGTAAGAAGAGACCTCTTATTCTGTTTTTCTTCCTAGCTCCCCTCTTCCTCCTTAGGGAACTATGGTCCTCATGGTCTCTCTCCTAAATCAAAAATTCTTCTGAAGAAAGAACCAGTAAATTTCCTCACCTACAACAATCCTTATTCTCTTTACTCAAGTATGAAAAATAACAGCCCATTTTCTTTTCAGACCTAATTAAGACCCTCACTGAGAATCTTAAATTTGTTTTTTTTGAGGAATCTTTATCCATCAGAGTCTCTCTCTCTCTCTCCATCTTCAATATCCCTTTCTCCACTTGCTTTGTCCACTTTTCACAGACACGTTCCCTTGTCCCATCAAACCTACAAGCAACCAAAACAGATCAAGCAACCAAACAACACACACAAACACAAGCACGGGGCCCCTGGCTTCCTCAACCCCAGTAAATGACTGCCCTCTCCCTTCAACCCCCTTGTGCAAGCTCTAGAAACCATATTCCACAAACACTGCTTCCACCTTCTCATGTTGTTCATTCCTTACCACTTTCCCATCTGAAGTCTCCACTTCTCTTAAGAGGTGCGTTCTTGAAAGACTCCAAGAGGCCTCTAACAATCTAATCAAATTGCGAGATTAGACGTTGCCTCTAATCTCTCTTGAGCATTAACTACTTGCTTTGTCTTTAGTGCTCTTATTTTTCCCCCTGAGACTCTCCTCCCCTGTCATTGTTCCACCAAACTGCATTTCTCTTTACTTCCTAAATGTGTCCCCTAAAGCATGTCTCCCACGCTTCATTGTATGTAATCTTTTCCTTAGTGATTTATTAATTCCCCTATTTAAATATTATCTTTTTGAATATGGACATGAAATCTGTATCTCTAACCCAATTTACCTGCACGCCTTTATCCATGGTTTTTAGTGCCTTTGGCAAAACAATTACTTTGGTACACAATCCATTCATCAAACACCCTAAACTATATTACTCCTTCTCCTCTCTTCTCCTCTTACTGTCTCTTGCTATTCATTTTGCCCTCACTATTTCAGGCATCAGTTCTGAATTATACAGCTTTTAATCTCAGATGCTTCCTTTTCCCCATATTGCCACATTCTGTGTGCCACCACAGCCTTGGCAGTTGAGCTGTAAAACAGGTTCCTTTCCCCACCAGTATCACTGTAATCGAGACACATTTTGTCCCTTACCATAAATACTTGGTCTTCTTACTTCTACACACTGCTGACAGATTAATCTTCTTAGAATACAGCTATCATCTTATTATCCTATGCTTAAAAACCATCATTAGCTGCTCACTACTTTCAATTATATCCTAATTACTTTACCTGACACTTAAGACCCTACGTGACATAGAATTGAAGCATCATGACCAAAATTCTAGCTAAATAAAACTACAGACTCCTTCAAAAAAAAAAAAAATGACCTAGAATTTTCTTAATCTCAATGGCTTTGCTATTATTATGGATACCTAAGAAACACTGCTTCCAAGTCCACTTAAGGAAGTGATTTTCATCATTCTGGGCCAAGCTAAGTACCAGCTTTGTCATAACAGTCTCTCTATACTTCAAAATTGGATGGGATTGCTCCTCTGAGCCACTAAAATATTTGTGTGGTCCCTTATGACAGTTACTCTGAAATGACAGAAGTGAAAGTGAAAAACTGTAACCATAAGCACATGAGGAATTATCGTAGTTTTGTTTAAAAAATGCCCTAGCTTACTTAAAATATGACCTTTGTACATTTCATAGCATATGACAAATAAATGGGTTTTCAAAAACATAATAGACACTCAATATTTTGTTGAATTGTATTTAATTAATTTACCCCAGAAATAAATTTGCATGACTCGGTTGAACCAACATATCTTTCAGTGATACTTACATTGAAGCCTGCTTTCTAATTATGCAAAGGACTAGCAGTCCTTTATTAAATAAGTGGGTGTTATTAAGTGGGTTGGGAAGTTATTCTCTGTTACTGCTGAGATGTTTTTAGTGTGCAAAGGGGCTCCCTTAGGGTTGCTAAATTCACCCTAGCTTCTTCCTTCTCTTGGGCTTAAGGCAAGTGCTATTTCTAGTTTAATAGTTTTGGGGAAAAGCTCTCCCAAAGATGTTCATCTTGAACATGTCTGGCATGCAGCAGCCATCACAAGTGTGTCACATGTGATACCAGCAGGATGCCAATATGTAGACTGTAACCTGTCGGTTCCAAGTGAAATATGTGACTGATTCAAGCTGAGTCCAATTTCATTGTCAGTAAGTCAGCAGTTAAATCCAGGAGAAATGAATAGAGGGCATCAACTTCCTTCCATTTTCTATAATCCACTTTTAGTCCACTTTGTTTGTACTGACTTAAACTGTGGTGTGTGTATGTGTATGTGTATGTGTGTGTGTGTGTGTGTGTGTGTGCGCGCGCGCGCAGGCTGAGAACAGGTTGGCTGGATACTATTTGAAATGAGATTAGAAAGCACTGTAATTATTTTACTCATGTAGAAATATGCAGAGAGTACCTGACCCCTTGTAAACAATGCAGTTTGGGGGACTTCACAGAGGGCTCAGTTCTTCTTCGCTAATTAGCGCCTCATTAAGCTGTCCTAATACTGAAACTCTTGTTAATGCAGAGGCTGCCTAAGAAATCAACAGAGAAATGCCCCTAATAATAGTATCTTAAGAAAACTTGCCCCTGGTTACACTCTCCTCTCATCACTTTTGTTTCGAAACACAGCCAGGACCACAAGGCATAGTTTTCTTCCCATCTTGCCCTGTACAGAGCCGCTGCATGGTTAAATCTCAAATGTACCACGCACTGCATGCTGATTTAATGCAGAAAAAGAAAGAGCTGCAATCCCGAATCTAAGTCCCTCTCAATATGCTAAGAGCACAAGAAGCACAGAATGAGAAATGGGAAATTCTCTATGGGCAGACAAGCTCATGCACCTCGAGTTCAAGCCATCGGTCGGGCTGCTGTGGTGGGTTTCAGTTCTGCATCCGTGTGTGAGAAAAGCAGTGGTTTTTAGGATAAGCAACACTACATCACAATAGATTAAAATCAGCAACTGCCTCTTCTCTGTGGAAAGCAGGAGATAAACAGCGCAGATGACTTTATTTTCACTTTTTTAAGCAGATGGGCTGTGACATTTTGTACCAACTCAGGCCAGGTCTCCTGGATAAGTGCTCTATGTTCATCTGACTAAAAGCCCAATGACAGAGATGAAGTGACCATACTTCAGGGAAATGTCTGCATGGGGGCAGAGTGGGGTCTAAGAGTAAAACCAAGGGTAAGGACAAGAAAAAGCAGGAAGGGACATGGCGGGTGGCTCTTGAGTCCGGCTGGGTGTTTGATTGTGAGGCGCCTGATAATGCAGTACCTAAGGCCTCATTAGCGTCCTCCATTTATGACAGGATGGAGGGTGGTAAACGTGTTGCTGGAGGGGATTTGAGCAGAGCCCCAATGACCCAAGTCATAGAATCTTCATGTTTCCGGCTAATATAAAAAGACTGCTCCTGTAGAAGGGAAGAGGCAGGAAGGAAATGACCATTTGTGTGAGTAGATAATGACCATTTATCTACTCTGTGAGTCTGTGTGTTCTTTTGTCAAACACAGCATTCACTACCATTTTACATTTATTTTATTTAATTTTCACCATAACTCTAAAAGGTCAGCATTAAGAGAAGCAGCTGAGACCACCCCTCACCCCTATCATAAACAGTCACATTTTATGGGATCCAGGGAGAGGCGATGTGTTTCCCGTATGGCTGCCAAGGAAAGGAAACGTGTGTGGTGATGCTGGCATTCCAGGCAGCCTGCTTCTAGGAGGTCAGAACCCAATAGCTTGTGTTTCCCCGTTCCCCAAGGTTGGAGGAAGCTGGAGAAACAAGTGCTATGTGAAATTTGTTTAAAATTATAATTACAGTACCAGGGTGGATCCTCTTTTCCTTAGTAAAACATAATCAGAGTAGCATGATATTCAGGCCCATGTCTATTATATATTAGGTCCAGGGCAATATTACAAATAGAGACTTATTTATCAAAATAATACCATCATATCCTCCTAGAAGGCCAGGTGTCCATTTAGAATCCTCAGCTACTTGAAGTTCTGTGTTGGAGGCAGGTGGAGCTGGAAGAGCCACCCTGACTACTGGTCCTTTTTCATGGATTTCTCTGCTTTTCATCCTGTCCTGGCTTCAGCTCTAGAGTGACTTTGGGAGGGTCCCTTATCCCCATGTTCACGCTCTTTGACAGCCCCAGAAAAGAGGCCAGTGCAGACCTAGGAAATGGGTCTGGGATTCTCTGAGCAGGGAGTTCTGGGACGCCAGGTGCATATAGGGTCATACAAGGTACTCTTCACCCTCTAAGGAGGGATGTGGCCATGGAAGGACCAGGCAGAGGGGTGTGGGACTCAGCACAGGGCTCCTCCTCCCTGGGTCTAGGAAAGAATTCATAAGACTGTTAATCTACCTCAGGCAACCAGGTGTGACCTACAATCAGAAAACTGCTCAGCTAAGAAATTCCTGAACTTCTATAAACATGAAACAGCAGAATTTTACATTTATGCCCTAGGTTAAGCAGACAGAGTATCACATATCATGGATCCTATTCTTAGCCACAGATAGTAACTTAATCAACAGAGAAGACATTTAGTCATGGATAGAAAAAAAAAAAGTTTCGAAATCATATCTGCTGTTCACCAGTTACTTGTATGATTTTAGGTAAACAACTAAATTTGTCCAAGTTCCAGTTTCCATAGCTATAAAAATTAGGGCTAACATTACTTATTTCTAAGTTTGTTGGGAGGATTAGATAAACTATGCTGTACAAACACAGCTACCCCTGTGTTTGAATACATAGTAGATGCTTAATAAATATTAATTTCCCTTTCCATCTTCCTCACTCTATTTTCTTAAGTTACATTTCCTAGAAAGCCCTTTTAATTAAGTGATAAATATTTTTCATTCTAAGATTCTTGAGGGTTGACAGTACACATTTTGTATCTATGTAATTAATTTTTCCATTAAGGAAAAACTATTTTCTGTGTTTATTGCCATATACTTATTCTTGTCTCCCTTTGTTTACCCTTCCCTTACTAAAATATATAGAAATGTAAATGCAAGATAAAAGTATGCACTGATCCAAATTTTTGCAAATTAAAAATTATTCATTGTACATGTGAGACTGTAACATCCCAGAACTGTTTTCTATACATTTTCCCCTTTTCTATTTCTCCCTCTCCTTTCTCACCATGTTTCTGTCATTTCCAACTACAAAAAGAGAACAAATTCATTTAATGCTGGGAAAGAGAAAATGGGAAATGATATGACCATGGCGGGAGGCCACACACAGAGCTAGAGGGGGACACATGAGGCAAATCGGTGTCAGAAGGGGTGGCCCTGCCCCTGCCCCATGTGACATCATCACCACCTTTGAGATGTGGTGCCTTATTTTACTCCTCCCTTAGAATATGTATTTCGAGTGATCAGTCTTACCACTCAGTATGAAGGGACAAAACGCTACGGCTTCTATTTGATCCTTTAAAGTGTAAATCGACAATTCTTTAGGTCCCTGCAAAGCGGAAAATTATTGAAAATATAAAATCCTGGCCTCCTTAGACCCTTTAACTTTGCTCCCATACAAATCGATGCTTCATATTCATCTGGGAACCCGAACCAGTTTTTTATGGGGTATGCATTGTGCAGTTTCAGGTTGTTAAGCTTTAGTTCGGCTTGAGTGATGCCACTCACGCATAAAGACATGAAACAAGGCAGTGGAGAGATACAGATACATCTTCTGAACTGAAACGCACACAGCATCCAGCAACTGCCACTCCTTACACCTCGCCCAGAGGAAATGGCAACTGACATATACATGCCACACAAAAGGTAAGGGAAGCAAAAAGAAACCATGTTCACAAGTTCACTTGGGGATAAGCAAGAGATAAGCACATACAGGAAACATATTGGAGGTTGAGCAAGACGCAAAAAGCAAAATGGACAAAAAACAGGCATCGCTAGACATCGGAATATAAGAGGAAAAGGCCTAGGGAGAAACCTCAGTTGTACAAAGCATAACAGGGTCATAGAAACAGTCATCTTTCAGAAGAAGGGGTGATGGCCTGTGATTACCCCCAAGGATGAGGTAATTAAAAACATGGAAAAAAATGAGAGGAGATAAGGAATTTCTCATTCAGTGGTGACTGGAGAGGCAGGATTTGTCTCTTGCTACTCCGGAGGGATGGAATTCTAACTCCCATGGACACAAAGTGGGGATGAAGGAAAAGTAGAGAGACCGAATTAAAGACAGAGAGAGAATGCAGCCGTTGATGAAGACAATATTCTTTTCCTTTCTCTCGCACGCAGATACACACAGACACATAGATACACACACATTACAGCAATATTCATGGACTAGCTGGGGAAAGTTGCAGTCAGCAAGGGTATTTCTGCCTGAATGGCTTGTAGGGTGTGATTACTGAATTAAATCTAATGCGAGAGAGAAAAGAGGTACATGATAGGACAGAGTGAATTATAGTGTGGGTCTCTGAAAATTATAGGAGGTGTGCACCTTGGCAGTATTAGAAAATAGAAATCTGTGGTCCTTTCTCCTTCCATTTTTAGTGATACATGGATATTACTGGTGGATGTTCCTCACTAAACCATACAGAATTCCAGGAAGAATGTTTCTGAAGTGATTTCTCAGAATCCACATTTGGCGTGTGCTTATTGTCCTTCATATTAGCTGAAGCACGGGGCTGGAAAGAGTTTGGATTGGTTGAAAAGAAATCAGATTATGACCAGAGACTATTTAAAAACCTAGGAAAGGCAGTTCTCAGCATTGATCTTGAATTTCTTCATGCCTTGAGCTTGGCATGGGCTTAGTGTGCAATGTGGTAGGGTGCTGACAAGCTTTTGCAAGCTGGGGTATTTTCTAATCTATCTGCAAACGTAGATTAGGCAGTTTCTGGGATTGAGGATTGAGAAGAAATGAGTAGATTAGGGATTAGATTCTCTTCTCTCTTTTCTTTCCTTCTTTCCTTTTTCACTCATTCATTCTGACTGGCATTTAAAACACACTTACCCTAATTTATTCCTATCCTTGTAGATCAAGTTGATGTCATTTAGTCTGATTTAGCCTACTTAGCTCAATAAATTAATTGGTTAATAGAACATCTGTATGCATTAGGTGACAGGAATGCTCATAGGCATGTAATCAGACCACAGTGTGCACACACACACACACACACACACACACAAACTCACACGTAACACTCTTGTTAAGGACGACTGTGTGGGGTTGTATGAAAATTGTTCAGCTCACCCCGTAAGAGACTGCAAAGGTAAGGTTTTCCTGTTTCAGCTCTGCACTGCAGCTCTGCCCTTCACATTCAAAGTTCTGCTTGGTAGAGTTCACAGGCCATAGCGGTTCAGGAATTAATTTCCATAATTATCTTTTTGACTTCCTCATTATAAAAGGCATCATCCCTGGATGGCAAGAAGCCAACCTGCTGACCCCAACAGGACAGTGCTCCACACGGACACCCACATCAGCATACGATTCTTTTGTCTCCTTCCATATCCCAGGAGCCAACTGCAGGGATGCTGCCTTTCCTGTAAAATGGTATTAACAGTGAAATAGTAACGTGAAATCCTAATCCTCTGTCACAGAGGCATCATGGTTCCATGAGTAGGGTATGGACTTGTTTGTGAGAGAACCTTGAATTTGAATCCCAGCTCCAAACTTACTAGCCCTGTCGCCATGTGAAAGTTCAGGGGACTAGACTGAACCTCAGTTTATTCCTCTACTAGTAGAGGGTGACCATGTTGACCAGCTAGGATTGCTGTAAGGTTTAGAGATCATGACGTTTCTCCATAAATGGTGTATTTGTTAAAAAAACTAAGGGCTGTTTGTTGGGAAGGTTAATTTAGTTGAGATATTTTGAAAGAAAGCCTTCTAGAGACGTGGAAGCTACAGAGTTAAGTGATGCATGATGATGTGAAGGGCGTTTTTGTTTTGCCTTTTTCTGAGTCTCATGAAGAAGGGTAGTTATAAGCACTTATTACAACCACATTTATGTAATACTTTATAGTGGATGAAATTATTTTCAATATATTTTACTAAATTATAGTTTACACAGAGAGTTTCATTTAATCATTATGTGGTATTATAAGAAATATATTCAGTCTTTGTCCCTGGTGGTGGTTCCTGGCACAGAGCTCCTAAAACCCTTGGGATTTTCTGAGTGATAGGAGTGTTGTCTTTTGTAATTCATAATGAGCCCCTTTTGATCATATTTGAGTTTATTCTAATGAGGTGACTTAGGGTAGGGCGCCTAGATAGCTTCAGATAATCACCAAAAAACCAAGTGATTAGAGGATTGGAACCTTCAGGCCCTTCCATTGACCTCTGAGAAGTGGTGGAGGTAGTATGCGGAGTTACATTTCTTGCATGAGGAGAGCTAATGGCTTATGAATTGGCAAATGCAGCCATGTGTCAGGAGGGTGGCAAACCCCAATTCCATGGAGACATAAGCTCTTACATCTGGGACCCTCCCAGATCTCACCCTATGTACCTCTTCATCTGACTGTTCATTGTATCCTTTATAATAAACAGCTAAGCATAAGAAAAAATGACTTCCTGAATTCTGTGAGCTGTTAGCAAAGTACTGAACCCTAGGAGGTGGTCATGGGAAGTCCAGATTACAGCCAGTCAGTCAGAAGTATGAAAGGCCCAGGACTTGTGACTGAAGTGGGGGGCAGTCTTATGAGACTAAACCCTTTAACTTGTGAGATCTAATTCCAGGCATTGAATAAATAGTGTTTGAAATGGAATTGGATTTTTGGACCCTGGGTTAGTGTCTGGAGAATCAGAAAATTGGTTGTTGGTGTTGAAAAACACCCACAAGACAACAAATTTGTGAGGTAGCTGATAGCTGTTATCTCCATTTATCCAATGAGTAAACTAAGGCTGATCATGGATAATACATGGACCAAGGTCACATTTTAGATTTGAGACTGCAATCCTCTTCATTGGACACCTGATGCTAAATATGTTAGATGACACCACACCAACTCTTTGGTGGATAGCTCCACTTCAGTAAGCTTTCATGAAAATAATAGACCCTCGCCAGTCTAACGGGATCATTATTTATGTGAACAAAGGAATGGTGAGTGGTCAAAGCGGAGATGATTGGGACAGACTTTGTAGAGAAGGGAAACACCTGAACTATTAATACAAGGAGAAAAAAAAAATGTTATGTGAAGAAAACAGTGAACACACTTGCTTAAGCAACCAGGTCCAAACCAGTAGGCATTAGAGATAAGCTTAGTGGAAGGAAGGGCAGGGCACTGGGTCTCTGTGACTGTGCTCAGGCTTTTGGACTTGGTAAGTTAGGCAAATGCAAGTCCCTCAGGGTCATTCACTTTTCTTTCATTTATTTATTCATACATTCATTCTTAGGTGAACTAGTCATTATTGTGTACCAGACACACTGCTGGATGTTGCGTCTACAAAGAAAAGTAACAGACAGTCCAGACCACAGGAGTTTCAGGTGAAGTGAAGTGACAAACATGTACAGGATATTATTTGACTGGTACCAAAGATGCAGGGGTGAGCAACATGGAGTGATCTGTGAAGGCTTCAGAGAGGAGTGAGCATTTGATCCAGGTCACGAAAGATGACTGGAAGTCCTCTGGGGGCCAGTGTGTAGGATAGTGGGTAACCAACTGGGAATGGACAGAGCCTGGTGGAACAAAGGCCACTAAGACCCATTACTGTAATTCAGAAGTAAAGCAATTAGAGCCTAGGGTAGACTTATGGCCGTGGAAATGAATTGTAAAGGGGAAGATCAGTAACATTTAGTAACTGATTAGATTTGGAGGTCAAAGAAAAAGGAGCCATTGCATAAAATTACGATGATGAGACTGGGGCATTGAGAAGATCACAGTGAATCATTAATAATTAGGAGATGGGGAAGGACTGTTGTGCTGCTTCTCAGTGGATGGTCCTTCTCTCCACCTAGAAAAGGGCTCCTAAACCTTAAAATTCACAGCATAATTCTGGCCTTAATCTATCCCTCCTGAATACAATTAATGGGCAAGGGGACAAGAGGAGACTGAAAGAGAACAGGAGCTGGTCCCTGTCGGGCACTCAATCCATGTGTGCTCAGTGGAATTTGGCCTGAGAGGAGTGAGAGGCAACGACATCAAGAATGACAAGTCTGAGGGAATTCTGAGAGCAGCACCGCGGTGTGGCCAAACGCAAAGACTGTGGACTTGCTAGACCATCTTGGGTGGAGTCTGACCTCCAACCCCCCAGCAAGTGAGAAATTTAGGACAAATGACTTTACTTCGTTCTGTCTCAATATCTTTGTCTGTAAATTGGAAAGCATAGTGCTCTTTACCATATGGGATATTGTGAGAATTGTGAATTAGTGAAATACTTCAGTGACTTGACTATACATTTAAAGTGATTAGAAGAGCATTTGGTACATAGGAAGTGTTCAAAATGTTCTGCTGTTATCATCACTTACTGAGGAGCACATTGTTAAAGTCAAGGTAGGGACCAAGAAAAAATGCACACTGAATACAAGCAATGGATATCATTTTCTAGAAAGTCATTTCAGTGAGGGGGTAAAACGGAAGCCTATTTCTTGGGGTCAAAAAGGAAGGAGACAGTAAACTAAGTCAAACATCAAGGAGAACACTCACAAATCAAGCCTTGAAGCACAGGACAGGATTCACAAGAACAGGGTTGGGGGGGGGGACGGGAGGGATGGCTGGGAATGTTTACACTGGCTCAAAGTATTTAAAGAAAAGCAGCAAAGCTCTCTGAAAAAAAACATCACCAGAGAAAGTACTAATGCTACTGCTGTTGCTACTATTACTACTATTACTAATAATTATTATTATTTCAAGCAAGAACGATAGTACCTCTTAAGGGAAAATAAATGTAAAGGAGACAGTCATCACTGAAGTGGGCAAAGGATGCATCTCTTCTGATACCACATGTGAGTCTGAAGAAGACATCCTGTACACGGCAAATATAAGCATATAAGAGCATCAATAAATTCTTCCATTTAAATGAATAAACCAATAGTAATAGGAAACTGAGCTTATGAGTTACCAGTTAAAAAATACAAATAAGATCAAATCTATAAAAAATGAACAATAACATTCACGTGAAAAATTAATAATGCCACAAAGCTGGAAGCAAACATACTCTTTGCAGTACAGATGATAATGGGAAAAGCCGCATATGTGACATGCATTCATGTCCTTGAGTCTGAGAGTAGCCACAGCAAACCTTATCCTGGGGTCTGCAGTCCTTTGCCAGGTACTGTCTAAAATGCTCTCTAGTATTTCCCCTCTTTCCTGCTGACAAAATCTAAACGATCTGAAAGCATCTCCAATGAGTACAAGAGGAAAGAACACAACTGTTAGCAAATGTGCATTTGAGTGCCACACTCCCAAGGTTTTCCAAGTATAAAAACCAATTAGATAACACTCAGCAGCTACAGTGAGAGAGAACAGTTCAATCTTAACAGTACTAATAGGGTTTTTAATAATAGATAGGTTTTTCTCCGCAGAGCTGGAGTTGGAAGTAGCAGAAGTTATCAATTGCACAGCATTCTGCTGAACAATACTCAATGCAAAAATGTGACATTAATGCAGTTGGTCTGTCAGTTAAAGTTGGTCAGTGAGAGCCAGGGCAGGACTTCCAGAATGACCACAGGGAACCCTGCATTGGTAAGAACTGCAAGAAAAAAGAAATCAAGACTTTTTCTTAAATACTATGGGCAAGGTAATAACCTACCTCAGGAGGAAACCAGGGAGGTCTAAGTCTGAAGAAATTCAATGTACAAGTTAAGGTGAAATTCTCTGGACCAAGGAACGCTGGAGAATTTCAGGCTATTAAGATGTAGACTTTGATTCTAGGTAGAACGACTTTTATCTGTAGGTGGAATAATACTGTAAAAATCTTTTGTACCTGATGGTAACCAAGTACCTACAGGGTTTGTTTTGTTTTATTTATTTATTTTTTACCACATTCACTATTCAGTAAAATTATTTGCCTAGTATCTCTTTGCTTGAAACACAAAGTAGGTGGAAAGTATTTGTCTCGTTGTCATAGAAACCATCATTAAAATAATTCACCAACTCTACTTAATACATCATTCCCTCCTCCCTTCAAACTGTCAAAAGGGGGCTCTATAAAGAGACGGAAATAGTGTCTTAGAGGAGGCAACAAGTGGGGGAGAAGGCTCGGAACCAGTTCCTCTGTGGGCTTCCTAAATGCAAACTGGCAAGAGCTCCATCCCCTTCCAGCCCTACACTTCCCTTTCTTTTCTTCCACACCATTCTTTTAAGTCTAATCATTGAGGTTTATGAAAGGAATTTCCTCAGGGTGTGTGGTTATAGTGCAAATTATGTATGATCAGATCAAGCTTGTGAATAATACATTTGTCTGTGAATAAATTCTCCAGGGCATGTCCTCCTGGCTGAGTCTCTGTAATGAAGCATTCGGCTGTAATTCAGTTAAGAATGCGGGAGATGTAAATATATGTGGGTGGAGAGAGTATAGAAAAGACTACAAACCACAATGAAATCATTTCCTCCTCAGGATTCAGTGTTGCATTCAAATACTACTTCTAGAAAGCAGCTGCTGGTTGGCATGAGGATGCATCCTAATAGCAATTCAGAGATTTCAGAGCAAAGGGGAAAACAGATTGACCCTGACCAAAAATACTGGATAAGGCAACATAATCACGTGGAAAAGAGATGGACTACAGTCAAGAGATCACTTCTTCTAGTTCTGCCCCTGGCAACTTCAGTACCCCGGACAACACATTTCTCCCCTCTGAGCTAGCCCATCTGCAAAGGGAAGCATTAAGATCAGTTACCCTCGAGTGAGGAAACAAGATGGTGGAGTAGAAGGACGTGCTCTCACTCCCTCTTGCGAGAACACCAGAATCACAACTAGCTGCTGGACAATCATTGACAGGAAGACACTGGAACTCACCAAAAAAGATACCCCACATCCAAAGACAAAGGAGAAGCCACAATGAGATGGTAGGAGGGGCATAATCACAATAAAATCAAATCCCATAACTGCTGGGTGGGTGACTCACAGATTGGAGAACACTTATACCACAGAAGTCCACCCACTGGAGTGAAGGTTCTGAGCCCCATGTCAGGTTCCCAACCTGGGGGTCCGGCAACAGGAGGAGGAATTCCTAGAGGATCAGACTCTGAAGGCTGGTGGGATTTGATTGTAGGACTTCGACAGGAATGGGGGAAGCAGAGACTCCACTCTTGGAGGGCACACACAAAGTAGTGTGCGCATCGGGACTCAGGGGAAGGAGCAGTGACCACAGGGGAGACTGAACCAGACCTACCTGCGAGTGTTGGAGGGTCTCCTGCAGAGGTGGGCGGTGGCTGTGGCTCACCATGGGGACAAGGACACTGGCAGCAGAAGTTCTGGGAAGTACTCCTTGGCGTGAGCCCTCCCAGAGTCTGCCACTAGCCCCACCAAAGAGCCGAGGTTTGCTCCAGTATTGGGTTGCCTCAGGCCAAACAACCAACAGGGAGGGAACCCAGCCCCACCCATCAGCAGACAAGCGGATTAAAGTTTTACTGAGCTCTGCCCACCAGAGCAATAGTCAGCTCTACCCATCACCAGTCCCTCCCATCAGGGAACTTGCACAAGCCTCTTAGAAAGCCTCATCCACCAGAGGGCAGACAGCAGAAGCAAGAAGAACTACAATCCTACAGCCTGTGGAACAAAAACCACATTCACAGAAAGACAGACAAGATGAAAGGGCAGAGGGCTATGTACCATATGAGGGAACAAGATAAAACCCCAGAAAAACAACAAAATGAAGTGGCGCTAGGCAACCTTCCAGAAAAAGAATTCAGAATAATGATAGTGAAGATGATCCAGGACCTCAGAAAAAGAATGGAGGCAAAGATCGAGAAGATGCAAGAAATATTTAACAAAGGCCTAGAAGAATTAAACAACAAAGAAACAGAGAAGAACAATACAATAAATGAAATGAAAACTACACTAGAAGGAATCAATAGCAGAATAACGGAGGCAGAAGAACGGATAAGTGACCTGGAAGACAGAATGGTGGAATTAACTGCTGCGGAACAGACTAAAGAAAAAAGAATGAAAAGAAATGAAGACAGCCTAAGAGACCACTGGGACAACATTAAACACAACAACATTCGCATTATAGGGGTCCCAGAAGGAGAAGAGAGAGAGAAAGGACCCAAGAAAATATTTGAAGAGATTATAGTCAAAAACTTCCCTAACATGGGAAAGGAAATAGCCACCCAAGTCCAGGAAGCGCAGAGAGTCCCATACAGAACAAACCCAAGGAGAAACACGCTGAGACACATAGTAATCGAACTGGCAAAAATTAAAGACAAAGAAAAATTATTGAAAGCAGCAAGTGAAAAACGACAAATAACATACAAGGGAACTCACGTAAGGTTAACAGCGGATTTCTCAGCAGAAACTCTACAAGCCAGAAGGGAGTGGCATGGTATACTTAAAGTGATGAAAGGAAAGAACCTACAACCAAGATTACTCTACCTGGCAAGGATCTCATTCAGATTCGATGGAGAAATCAAAAGCTTTACAGACAAGCAAAAGCTAAGAGAATTCAGCACCACCAAACCAGCTCTACAACAAATGCTAAAGGAACTTCTCTAAGTCGGAAACACAAGAGAAGAAAAGGACCTACAAAAACAAACCCAAAACAATTAAGAAAATGGTAATAGGAACATACATATCGATAATTACCTTAAACGTGAATGGATTAAATGCTCCAACCAAAAGACACAGGCTTGCTGAATGGATACAAAAACAAGACCCATATATATGCTGTCTACAAGAGACCCACTTCAGACCTAGGGACACATACAGACTGAAAGTGAAGGGATGGAAAAACATATTCTATGCAAATGGAAATCAAAAGAAAGCTGGAGTAGCAATACTCATATCAGATAAAATAGATTTTAAAATAAAGAATGTTACAAGAGACAAGGAAGGACACTACATAATGATCAAGGGATCAATCCAAGAAGATATAACAATTATAAATATATATGCACCCAACATACGAGCACCTCAATACATAAGGCAACTGCTAACAGCTATAAAAGAGGAAATCGACAGTAACACAATAATAGTGGGGACTTTAACACCTCACTTACATCAATGGACAGATCATCCAAAATGAAAATAAATAAGGAAACAGAAGCTTTAAATGACACAATAGACCAGATAGATTTAATTGATATTTATAGGACATTCCATCCAAGAACAGCAGATTACACTTTCTTCTCAAGTGCGCATGGAACATTCTCCAGGATAGATCATATCTTGGGGCACAAACCAAGCCTCAGTAAATTTAAGAAAATTGAAATCATATCAAGCATCTTTTCTGACCACAACTCTATGAGATTAGAAATCAATTACAGGGAAAAAAAAGTAAACAACACAAACACATGGAGGCTAAACAATACATTACTACATAACCAAGAGATCACTGAAGAAATCAAAGAGGAAATCAAAAAATACCTTGAGACAAATGACAATGAAAACACGACAATCCAAAACCTATGGGATGCAGCAAAAGCAGTTCTAAGAGGGAAGTTTATAGCTATAGAAGCCTACCTCAAGAAACAAGAAAAATCTCAAATAAAAAATCTAACCTTACACCTAAAGGAATTAGAGAAAGAAGAACAAATGAAACCCAACGTTAGCAGAAGGAAAGAAATCATAAAGATCAGAGCAGAAATAAATGAAATAGAAACAAAGAAAACAATAGCAAGGATCAATAAAACTAAAAGCTGGTTCTTTAAGAAGATAAAATAAATTGATAAACCGTTAGCCAGACTCATTAAGAAAAAGAGGGAGAGGTCTGAAATCAATAAAATTAGAAATGAAAAAGGAGAAGTTACAACAGACATCACAGAAATACAAACCATCCTAAGAGACTACTACAAGCAACTCTATGCCAATAAAATGGACAACCTGGAAGAAATGGACAAATTCTTAGAAAGGTATAACCTTCCAAGACTGAACCAGGAAGAAATAGAAAATATGAACAGACCAATCACAAGTAATGAAATTGAAACTGTGATTAGAAATCTTCCAACAAACAAAAGTCCAGGACCAGATGGCTTCACAGGTGAATTCTATTAAACATTTAGAGAAGAGCTAACACCTATCCTTCTCAAACTCTTCCAAAAAATTGCGGAGGAAGGAACACTCCCAAACTCATTCTATGAGGCCACCATCACCCTGATACCAAAACCAGGCAAAGATACTACAAAAAAAGAAAATTACAGACCAATATCACTGATGAATATAGATACAAAAATCCTTAAAAAAATACTAGCAAACAGAATCCAACAACACATTAAAAGTATCAAACACCATGATCAAGTGGGATTTATCCCAGGGATGCAAGGATTCTTCAATATACGTAAATCAATCAACGTGATACACCATATTAACAAATTGAAGAAGAAAAACCATATGATCATCTCAATAGATGCATAAAAAGTTTTTGACAAAATTCAACACTCATTTATGATCAAAACTCTCCAGAAAGTGGGCATAGAGGGAACCTACCTCAACATAATAAAGGCCATATAGACAAACCCACAGCAAACATCATTCTCAATGGTGAAAAACTGAAAGCATTTCCTCTAAGATCAGGAACAAGACAAGGGTGTCCACTCTCACCACTATTATTCAACATAGTTTTGGAAGTCTTAGCCACGGCAATCAGAGAAGAAGAAGAAATAAAAGGAATACAAATTGGAAAAGAAGAAGTAAAAGTGTCACTCTTTGCAGATGACATGATACTATACATAGAGAATCCTAAAGATGCCACCAGAAAACTACTAGAGCTAATCAATGAATTTGGTAAAGTAGCAGGATACAAAATTAATGCACAGAAATCTCTTGCATTCCTATACACTAATGATGAAAAATCTGAAAGAGAAATTAAGGAAGCACTCCCATTTATCATTGCAACAAAAAGATTAAAATACCTAGGAATAAACCTACCTAGGGAGACAAAAGACCTGTATGCAGAAAAGTATAAGACACTGATGAAAGAAATTAAAGATGATACCAACAGATGGAGAGATATACCATGTTCTTGGATTAGAAGAATCAATATTGTGAAAATGACTATACTACCCAAAGCAATCTACAGATTCAATGCAATCCCTATCAAATTACCAATGGCATTTTTTTACGGAACTAGAACAAATCATCTTAAAATTTGTATGGAGACACAAAAGACCCTGAATAGCCAAAGCAGTCTTGAGGGAAGAACACGGAGGTGGAGGAATCAGACTCCCTGACTTCAGACTATACTACAAAGCTACAGTAATCAAGACAATATGGTACTGGCACAAAAACAGAGACATAGATCAATGGAAAAAGATAGAAATCCCAGAGATAAACTCACGCACCTATGGTCAACTAATCTATGACAAAGGAGGCAAGGATATGCAATGGAGAAAAGACAGTCTCTTCAATAAGTGGTGCTGGGAAAACTGGACAGCTACATGTAAAAGAATGAAATTAGAACAGTCCCTAACACCACACACAAAAATAAACTCAAAATGGATTAGAGACCTAAATGTAAGAGTAGACACTTAAAAATTCTTAGAGGAAAACAAAGGAAGAACACTCTTTGATATAAATCACAGCAATATCTTTTTTGATCCAACTCCTAGAGTAATGGAAATAAAAACAAAAATAAACAAATGGGACCTAATGAAACTTCAAAGCTTTTGCACAGCAAAGGAAACCATAAACAAGACCAACAGGCAACCCTTGGAATGTGAGAAAATTTTTGCAAACGAATCAACGGACAAAGGATTAATCTCCAAAATATATAAACAGTTCATGCAGCTCAATATTAATAAAACAAAAACCCAATCCAAAAATGGGCAGAAGACCTAAATAGACATTTCTCCAAAGAAGACATACAGATGGCCAAGAAGCACATGAAAAGCTGCTCAACATCACTAATTATTAGAGAAATGCAAATCAAAACTACAATTAGGTATCACCTCACACCAGTAAGAATGGGCATCATCAGAAAATCTACAAACAACAAATGCTGGAGAGGGTGTGGAGAAAATGGAACCCTCTTGCACTGTTGGTGGGAATGTAAATTGATACAGCCACTATGGAGGTTCCTAAAAAAACTAAAAATTGAATTACCATATGACCCAGCAATCCCACTACTGGGCATATACCCAGAGGAAACCATAATTCAAAAAGACACATGCACCCCAATGTTCATTGCAGCACTATTTACAATAGCCAGGTCATGGAAGCAACCTACATGCCCATCGATAGACAAATGGATAAAGAAGAAGTGGTATGTATATACAGTGGAATATTACTCAGCCATAAAAAGGAACGAAATTGGGTCATTTGTAGAGACGTGGATGGATCTAGAAACTGTCATACAGAGTGAAGTAAGTCAGAAAGAGAAAAATAAATATTGTGTGTTAGCGCACATTTGTGGAACCTAGAAAAATGGTACAGATGAACTGGTTTGCAGGGCAGAAATTGAGACACAGATGTAAAGAACAAATGTACGGACAGCAAGGGGGGAAAGCAGTGGGGAGGTGGGGATGGTGGTGTGACGAATTGGGTGACTGGGATTGACATGTATACACTGATGTGTATAAAACTGATGACTAATAAGGACCTGCTGTATAAAAAAGGAAATAAAATTAAATTTAAAAATTAAAAAAATAAAAATTAAAAAAATTTAAAAAAATAAAAAATAGTACGGCAGTTCCTCAGAGACTTAAACACCCAGTTAGTTACCATATGGGCCAGCAATCCTACACCTCCAGGTATATCTAAGTGAATTAAAAACATATTGTTCACACAAAAACTTGTATACAAATGTTCATAGCAGCATTATTCATAGAAGCAAAAAGTGGGAACAACCCAAATATACATCAACTGATATATGGATAAATAAACTGGGTTACATTCATACAATGGAATATTATTTGGCAATAAAAAGGAATGAAGTATTGAAAAAAAAAAAGATCAGTTACCCTCAAGGTTCCTCAATACAGAGCTCTCAGAACAGAAACTGTGAGTGAATGAGTGAGTAAGTGTGTGTGTGTCTGTGTGTTTGTGTGTGTGTAAATTTTCAAACAGTAAAAGAGAAAGAGTAACACTGGTATTTTCTGAAATTTTGCAAAAAAGTTCAGCAATGTGTTATTAACTAATGCTTTAGGACTATTACGTTTCCCTATAACTACAACGATCTATAATTTTAAGAATTTCTTCTGAATATCATCATCACACAGTAAATAAGATACATTTCTTATTGACTATCAGCTCCTTAAAGCCAGTCCTCGTGCCGGCATTTACAACACCCAGCCCATCCTTTGGAACATACTAGGTGTTGAGGAAAATATTTTGAGTATATGAATAAAGATATGATCAAATAGGAAGATATGCTTATGAGCAATTTAGACATCCTTATTCATGAGGTGGGAAAATGTGACTGTTTGCAATGCCAATCAAACTTACGCGAAGGTGACACTGGACAAGAAGCTACTGTCTTGGGTGGGTACCAATGTTTCTAAGGCTTAAAATGTGCCCTCTCTTCTCTAAACATAGGCTCATGCAAAGACCAGTGTTTCAGGTCCCTGAATCTTCTTCCCTCTCAGGGACAACCAACACATTTTTTGCTCTGTCGATATCATGGTCATGGGAGCTGGGGGAAAACTGTTTCTGTGGTTAATCTTGCAACCATTGACTCAGCCTCTAACATGTAAAGCTCTTTGCTAGGTTAAGTAGAGACGGCCAAGATACAGTAACATAATTCTAGAATTATAGAACTTGGATCTCTTTGGAAAGATAGAACATAACATATGAAAACTATAACTGGTCAGAAATGCATGTATCAAATTAGTAGTATTAATAACTCATGATGCAAAAATGGGAAGGGATAGTTATTGACCAACTACCATGTTTCTGGTACTAAATCTATCCCTTTCGCCTGTATTATCTCATTAAGTCCTTGCATTAACCATGAATGGTGCATAAGATTCATTCCAACTTTCAGATGTGGTAAGACCTAGAGATGTTTTAAGTGACATGACCACAGTTACACTACAAGTAAGTGGTACAACAGAAAAATCTTCCAATCTACTGACCTGTATTTAGGATGGTTATAGGGAGGTTCAGGGATAAGGGTGCTTTAAAAGATGGCGAGAATTTATAAAGATGGATAGAGATGAAGGGAGAGGGCCAGTCACAGGCTGAGATGGGAAAGGGGCAAACTAAGTGTATCTAGGTAGACTCTGGTGATGACTCTGAACTAAAGAGACTGCACTTTATCCCATATGTAATGAGTTACCACCAAAAGTTTGTAAGCTAGGGAGTGACATATTTAAAGAGGTTAGGGAAATATAATTTGTTGTTTCTGTGCTGCACAGAGGATGACAGCATGTGGACAGAGAGGAAAAATTTACTCCTTAATTGACTAGACATAAATGAATTAGCAGCTGAGAGCACATCATTATCTAGGCCCAAAGTTAGAATCATCATTTCTAAGCCCTGGGTTCAGTAAATGAAGACTGCTGCTCAGCTGGGAACACAGAATTAGAAGGTTGAAGCACTGAGTTGGGAGGCTTCACAGGAAGCTGGTGAGGCCCTCGTCCACTGTGCATGAGGTGCAAGCACAGAAGAGTCTCTTCATGCAATTGTATTCATCTGAATTAACACCTGTATTGCAAAGGGTATGGGATACAAAGCGCAGTTATGATAAATGTGATCCCATTCCACAACATCTTTTAAAAAAATCCCTGCAAAAACACAAGAAGAATCCGACAGATAAAAAGAACTATCAGAAAATCATTTCTTTCCTAGGGTGAACCAAGGTCAGAACTTTGGGATCATTTATATTTTAATACTCAGAAAAGAACATGTCACTACGATAAAGTATTTTTATAAAATATATTCTGTTACTTTTATTAAAGATAAATTAAAAAGCTATACGTAAAGAAAGAGAAACTTGAGGTGGATAAAACCAAACATTTTCCATTGCATGTTTCCAAGGAGAACAGGGCGTTTATAAAAATAATAGCCAAGCCTTAGTGGTTACGATTTGTCAGGTGCTATATTAAAACTTTATGTTAATTAATTCATTTCATCCTTACCACAACATGATGGGACAGTGCTGTAGTACTATTCTTATACAGAAAGTGAGAAACTGAAAGATTAAGGAAAAACACCCCCAGCCATGCAGCTAGAAGGTGGCAGGGCTGTGATTATTAGACCCTGGAAGTCTGCCTGCCAAGTCCATATTTTTTTCTTAATCACTATTCCCCGCTGCCTCTTTGGCATCATTCTAAACATGCTGATGTGCTCACTGGAGCTGATAGGTTAGCAATGAACCACCGGGATCAGGCCCAGGTGAATCAGCAACTCTGGACCCAAGAGGAAACACAGTGAATTGTCAGCTGGGGTCTGGTGGACTGATAACTGGAACCACACACTACAAGAGGCAATGTGATGTCCTACAGAAAGCTTGAGGCCTGAAGCCAATGGCCACGCTTGAGTCTCAGCTGCCTTTCAAGGCCTCTATCAAGTTACTTAGACTCTAAAAAGCTTTACTTGCTAAGCTACTGCAAAGAGATAAAAACTAATATCTGTATCATAAATGTGTCGTAAAGACTGAACAAGTACGTGTGAAAACATTTAGTTAAATCTTCAAAAGACCTGGATTGACTATAAAGCGTTCCATGTTTACTGTTGTTCCAATATTTATTTTAAATGCTTTTGTCTTACCACAACTTTCTCAAACAAAATCTTCTCACTCACCACTGGATAACTCTTCATGGGCACCATTAGTTCAGGTGTCCCCAAGAGCATTCCAAATGAGCCAGCACCATATCTCCCTTCACACAGTATAGATGCAGAGCCCGCCAGCAGGGAGCTGCAAAACTGCCACTGACCTCTGACCTAGGCTTCCTATGAAATTGTGGATGCTCTATTGGAAAATCTGGGACTTGCAAGTTTTTCTTCTTAAATCAACCATTTAGAAAATTGTTAAATCAAAGCTTTGTTTTTCTGTATTTACTCAAGTATTCTGAGTTAATGATCACTTCTTTCATGTGTCAACCTTTGGGGAAAACAATAAAATAAATCATTCTATAATTTGGGCTCTGAGCTTAAAGAAATTGAAAATATATGGCTTCCTGTCTTGACCATCAATTGCCTTATTTTCAAAAGCTGATTGACAAGAATAAGCTCCTAGAGTCCCTCTAAGTCCATTAGGCTGGTACCAAATTACATCTTGTAGCTCATTTTCTTTTTTGTGGGGGGAAGGGGTCATCAGCACCACAGTGCAGTATATAATATTTTATAACTTGAAAGTGGCAAAAATCAACCATCATAATTAAGTTGGTGAATGAATGAACTAATCTAGAGAGACTCTTTTTCAGGAAGGTCTAGCCTTCATATCTGTCCTGGTGAGTACCCTCTTCCACTGGCCAGGACAGAAATAATTTATTGTCACCTGAATTTATGTACCATTTTGTGTCTAACCACTATAACAATATAGTATCCCCAGATTCATGTATTAAGGTAATTTAAATATTTTATGCTTTATTTTATTAATTATTACCCCCCCCCCCATTTCTCAATCTACAGGAATTATTGATCCAAGTCCAAGTAATTGGGTGGGTGGAGAACTAGGGGCACTTACAATACCCCAAATTCTGAAAACTTTTGTGTCTTAAATCACAATCCTTTTATGTGACTTCCTGATTTCAGTTAATTTTATACTGGGATTTATTCATGAATATTCCCCCAAATTCCTGAATTTACAGTCCCTTCAGGGGACCACAGCCACAAAGAAAAGTGGTACCCCAATGTCCATGCCTTCTTGCCAAGAGGACTGGGGAAGGGCAGTCACTGCACTCATTCTCCTTTAAGAAATAAACATGGGGAGCATGTCTACTTTCTAAGCATTAAGAACCCTCCCTCTAGTGAAGAGTTGCCCCTTCTTTACATACAAGTATTTTTAAAGGTGAAATAACATGCCATGAGTATAGCTAGGCTTTTCTCTCACCCCTTCAACTGTGTGGGCTGATGTACACTGAAAGCTCGTGTCACTGGTAGACTGAAGGGAGCAATATAAAGTTATAAAAAATCAACTTGAACTTAATTTTTAATATAGTTACAGATGAGATTTGGGAGGAAAGTGTGTGTGTGTGTGTGTGTAGAAAATTGTACAGAGTACACTTTTATTATCTGGTGTCTTACCTGATTACTAGAGAAACTACTGGAGGTAAAACAACTGAGAAACTACTGGAGGTAAAACAATCATTCCAAGGATTTATACTAAAATTATATAAAATATTACAAATATTCTTAGTTAAAATATCAGCCCTAAGGTATCTCTGAAATTATATACTTATTGGGAAATATTAATACTAGCAAAGGAGTCAGCTAAGTTATTTTCTGCAGGGGATCTCCTGCCTTTGTCCCTTGCCCTCTACATTATGGCAGATGATGAGAAATATAAACCACTGAAGGCTGAACATTTCCTTATTTCAATATGAGGCTAAACACTGTATCCCCCTGAGGTCTGGAAATGATGCTGAAAGAATTGAGACACGTTCGGATTTTTTTTGTTTTTAGCACGAAATCATTATGGTGTTTTTGTCGTGGAATAACTTGGCTGGCCATGCTATTTCCTAGATGTACCTATGTACCACCCCTACGCACGCTTCTTTCCAAACACTACAGCTGCATCCAGAGTCAGGAGGATAAGATGAGCTCTCTCAAGTCTACACACCTTTGGACAAGGATGATTACTTTTACCCAGCCAGTAGCTAAGACATTTGATGACACGCACTCTTTAAGTATCAGTTGAGCCATCCCTTCCTTCTTTACTGTGTTGCTGAACCTTTATGAGAACCATGTAGAGTTTTCAAGGAAGAGGCAGAGAGGAAATGGATTTTGGTGTCAGGCATAAATGGCGTAAAATCTTTGCTTGCTAATTAAAAGACAGAATGAACGAAGGCAAGTTAACTCAAATTTCCGATTCTCAATTTCCTTGTCGTTTTAATTAAAGGGACAGTAAAAAAAAAAAAAAAAAGCCTACCCTTGGGTCTAGCTTTTGGTAGGCTCTCAAAAAACGGTGCTGCTACTAGTATGACTACTACTACACTCTTATTCTATTGCAATATGTTTTATTATTATTACCATGATGACCACACGTACCCTTTCCTGTCTTCATAATACTTGTCCTTTATCATAACATAGGTAGGCCTCTGGTTATCACTTATAACCCAGTCAGAGACTACATCACCCATTTGCATAATTACAGTGTCACTAGTCCCTGAGTGTCCCAGTAACTGCTTAACAATGGTTAGAGAGCAATTTCTCTATCACTCAAAGATTCTTTATCTGTTACAATGAAAGCAGTCAGGTGGAAAGCAATCTGTACTGTGGTATTGTAAGTTTTCTTTTTTTCCAGGCATTTACCAAAAAGCCTTAGAAGTAAATTCTTTAACCGAACAAGATCCTGCGTGTGGAGCCGTACAAAAAGCTCAGTATCGTTCACCTCACTGAGGCTTGAGGAGAGAGGTGAGCTATCAGGGATTGGAATGAAGCAGGACATAATGAGACTGATGCTTTGGGGTCAGTCCCTTATACCCAACACCTCATTAAGTCCCTATCAGAGGGGAAAAGGTGCAGAGACACTTTGAGAATAATAACCTTTTTATCTTGCCTTGTTACAAAACTGGCCTCGTGCAGGGAAGGAAAAAAACGAAAGGAGTTTTTCAACTTAAGATCCTTGTGTGAAATCAAGTCAATTTTTTAAAAAGCAATTTATTCAACACACTCACTGCTCAGCTCATCACACTCACCTTTCCCTATACATTTCTCATTTTCACTTCCTATAATTTCTTCCTTCAAGAGTTAGCCAAGCTATATGTTCCAGAGAAAACTCCCTGGAACATGTAACCTGTAGGACAGATTGGATGCTGCCCTGTGCCTGTTGGTTCTTTCTTCCTCCCCTCCTCTTTTCCACACCCCTTACCCCATTTCTCCTCTGGGTTTGCCCTTCAGGCCTCTCTTTTCACTTTCACTGCCTGTGCCCACAGACTTCTAAAGATGAACTCAAGAGCAGGTGTGATATATGGAAGTCATTGCTCTCACAAAACGTTGGCCACAATAAGCCAGCTGTGGCACCAAACAAACAGACAAAAAACAAAGGAATGGAAGAGCAGCTGCGATTATATTGATGATCCTGGTTACCACGGCAGGGGTGGCAAACTCTAAAGCCTTAGGAATAAAGAAGTGTGGAAAAAAAAATTGTAACCAAAAGAGAATATTTGTAACCAAAGAGAATATTTCCTGCAATTTTTTTGAGGACATGATGGGAAATATTCAGGAAGGCCAGGAATAACATGGGATGGTGTCAGGACACATGTGAAATTCAAGAACAGACAATGATGTCTACTTTATAACTTTGGAAAAGGACAGATCTGCTCAGCCCCTCAGAAGGGGCTGAACAATTCCAGAGAAAGATTTGGAGAAATTTGGGCAAGACAGCAGCCTAACTACCACCAGTTTGGCCCTTTAGACCCAAGGACCTAGTTTACTAAGAGCTGAGCCTACTTTAATGTAGAGAGAGAGGAAGTTTATGGGTTAAGAGCAGCTATTCTGGGGCCAGACTGCTGAGGTCAAATTCGGGTTTCACCTTGGGCAAACAGATACCTTGTCAGTAAGAAAGGGTTAAAAATAGTACCTACTTCCTAGTTTTGTTCTGATATATAAGTGGGTTAATACATAAAGTTCTTCCTTCAGTACTGGAGGTACAGTAAAAGTTTTTTTTTTTTTATTATTAACACATTTATGCAGTGTAAATATTAGAGGAATGCAATTTATTTGCAATTTCTAAAATGGACAAAATAATTTCTCTCACATTCTCTAGTTGCTCATTTGCCCAATTAAAAATTTTGTTTTCCTGTTGCTAAGAAGTCCGCTTAAACAGACCTCTTAAGGTGACTATCTGAGGGCCCTAAGCACCTATCACTTTCTGACTTTTAACTGAAAGATTGTTATCCATATTGAGGAATCTCTTGTCAGCTCATAAGTACCTGAACTTACAAAAGTTTAAGTAGGAAGATGACAACTGTCAAAGACGAGCCATGGGCCAACCCAGGCAACCATGGTATCTGAGCCTGATAACTTGTAGTCTGGCATTTTTCTCTTAAGCAATGACATACTCTCTGACATATGACAATAAGAAAATAGAAAAATATGCTCATAAATGCTGCATTAAATTTTAAAACTCCTTGATTGGAACTTTTTTTTTTTAACTCTCTGCAATGCCCAACTAAACTCTTCAATACAAGTAGAGATATTAGCAAGAGCAAAAACCCAGAGATAACAATGTTTCTATTTGAAATATCCTCCTGATAGTCTCTGCATCTAGACGTTAAAATGCACATTTGACACAGCCAGTGATGACGAAAGCCACAGTTCACTGAGCCATGTGACAGACACTGAGGAGTGAGCTCTGCCCTTAATCCTTACAACAATTCTATGAGGTAAGTCCCACTGTTGTCATGTGAAAAACTGAGGCTACGTTATTTGCCCAAAGCCATACACAATAAGTAGAGAAATCAGGACGACACCCAAAGTCTGTTTCACTCCAAATCCCACATATTCAGGAAATGGCATCTAGAACCTCACCTTTCTCCAATCTCAGGTATGATAGCTTGCATATAAAAGATCATTTACTGTCTGTTTGTTTTCCCTGTGGATAACTTTATTGATAATTCCTTTCTACGGCAACATATTTATACATGTTTAATTATGCTCTGTGATTGTCATACTCTCCTGTTTCATCTTTCAAGAACAGATATCCAAAATCAAATCCCTATCATTGCCAGGTAGATATTTTGAAGGCAGTATAATTTCTTTTTTTCTTTTTCTTTTTCTTTTGCTAGACTTAAAATCATCATTAACTGCGGATGTAAAAACTAAACACTGGTATTACTTCCAAAAGATGATGCATGTCTATGGGGAAATAAAAGAAATAATTTTCTATGTACCATTTTAAAGGGGTGAGGGAAAATTTTGGAAAGATAAGGCCTCAGGCTAATGGAAGATAACAACTCCTAAAAGAAAATATCAGTTAATTAAAACAACATTAAATATTCCCCAACAATCTTTTGTCAGTCAATAGGATAGGCCAGTGGAACTGCCACTGAGGGGCCCATCAAAGCCTGTAATATTCTCCCAGAGTAGCTAATTACAGCCATCTTAAAAGGTTTCCAATGCACTCACCAACATCTTTTTAAGAATTCACTTCTATAAAACATTCAAATATTAACAACCTGCCATAGAGAAGATACCACGCAGAAGCATTCAATCAATATCTCAAAGCAATGTCCAGTCATCATAATTTTATATAGGTCAAATCCTGTTTTTAAAAGGCCTAGAGAGAGATTCAATTATATATAAGCATATAATATATGACAAAGCAAGCGTCATGAAACAATGGGTGGGGAAAATTTAATTAAATAAATGATGCTGGGGAAAGGGTTTTGCATTTCACTTGAAAAAGAAGATATTCACCTTATACCATATACCCAAATAATTATTTTTTTAGGTAAAGAAAAATATGTAGCAGAACATACATACAAAGACTTATTAGGTCTGTGAAGAAACTGAAATTTCTAAGACTTTAAAAGAAATCAAAAAGGAAGAAGTCAGTCTATTTTTCTACATAAAGTTAAACTTCTAAGAAAGAAAAATTGCAATATAAAATGGAAGATAGGAAAATTAAAAGGTTAAATTTTTAAAGTTCATTTTATGTAAATGTCCCATTCATATAAATAAAATAAAGATATCAATAGCTAAATGGACAAAGGCTAATCAGAAAAATTCTTTTATACAAGAAGAGTTATTGGAAATGATAAACCTGACATCTAAAACATAAGCCCGTACTACACTGAGCTATCAGCTGATACTAATGAGCGGATGACAAATACATAATGATAATGACTCTATAGAAAGTGATCTGAAACACGGCATACTCATGAATTGCTGCTGACAAACTGGGACAACTCTATGGAAGAAGATTTTGCTTCATAGTTCAGGTGTCATAAAACTTTTTAAACCCTTTGATAAAGTCAATCCACATTCAGAAATCCATCCTACAAGAAGGATATTGATATATGCCTGTGTGTGTGTGTGTGTGTGTGTGTGTGTGTATATATATATATATATATGTATATATATATGTGTGTGTGTGTATATATATACATATATATATATACATATATAAATATAAATATACTTACAAGGAAGATTTTTATTTTTTTTAACAAGGGAGAGTTTTATATGGAATTTATAAAAAGAAAAAGCGAAGGAATATGTCTATCAACCAACCTCAGATCATGTAGTACTATAGCGGTATTTATGGGAAAAAAAATCCACATATGAGTGGACCTGCACAGATCAAACCCATGTTGTTCAAGGTCAACTGTAAATGTAAAGTGCCTAGCTTAGTGTCTGCACATGGTGGGCACTCAATGTTTAATGGAAAAATTTAAACTTTTCCATCTGTTTAACACATACTTATTGAACCCTAACTTGTTATGAGAATGGTGCTGGGAGATGGAGATGTAGCTGTAAACCCGACAAACCAATTCCCTGTCCTGATGGAGCTTACTTTCCCTTCAGCATAGGATAAGAAAGCAGAAATTATTCTTGGGAACAAAGAAGGAAGGAAGCATATACTTAATTCACAACTTTACTTGCCTCAATGCACAATTGCTCTGATGCATGGGATAGCTCTAATAGCTCAATAACAACCACTGGATAATGAGGCAAAACATTTATTGAGACTGGAATTGTCAACACAGGCATAATCTACTAATATGTTAATTGTTGATGGACATTTGCTGGTTCATAGAAATTCACCTTGTCACCCATACAAATGTCATTTGCTATATAGCTTGCAAATTTCCACACAGTCAGGGATTACTTCTAAACCAGACTGCACAACTCCTTGTAGAGTAATTAATAAATATTCATGATGCTGATATTGCTGCCAATGATGACAAATCTTGTACATTAGAAAGAGTATTATAAAGATGAGGATATTAATCTTATAAGACAAAGGCATTCTAACATTGGTTCCAATATCCCAGGATCCTTTAAATATTACAGCATATATCTTTTTTTTCCTTTGGTAGTTGTACCTCTGGGAAATATGGAGTCATGCCCCAGTAAATATCTGTATAAGTTTATACTTTAAATATTTATCTACAGACTATATATACTTTCAATACATAACACAGTTTCTATATAAGCACATGGAATTGTTATTCTTCAAGTCATGGTTACATTAAATCTAGATTTGATTTTCATTTCAGACTATGCAAAAAAACTTTTTTAGTTTGAGTCTCTTCATATTTACTCTCATTGTTTTCCCCATCCAGACACACACTCATCTACACCAATATTTACTGAGTATGTATTATGTGCCAGGCACCATCCTGGGCTGTGGGCACAAAGTGGTGAGGGGAACAGACATTATTCCAGCTCTCATGGATTTTCAAACTCCTGGGAAAGATAAACAATAAATAGGTAAACAAATGCATAAAATAATTGTAAATTATGAGGTTTTTGAGAAACACTCAGGGTGTTGTGATAAAATTTTTCTAGGAAAAGCCACTTTGAGGAATTAAAACAATTAAGACCTGAGAAAGAAAAATGGATCCATCATGTGAAGAAATATGGGAAAAAATTTAGATGGAAAGAAGGGTGTGTGCAAAAGCCCTAGGGAGAAAAAGAGGCTGAGGTGTACCTGAAGTACAGTGGCAAGGGAGAGAGAGATTGGGTAAATTCATAAATGAAAGAATGAATGAACTGGCAATGATTTTTCAGTCAGTGCTTCCTAAGTAATTCATTCTTCACAAGTGTGAAAGTCACCAATCTGAGCCCATAACCTCTCAAGGATGAGAAAGTCTAGAGACTCAAGCTAAGAATCCAAGCTAAGACTCTCTCACATCCTTCAGGCTCTCCCTCTGCAGGTCCTGCTGCATCCTCTTTCTTTCTGGACATAAATGTTCGCCTTCTAAGACAACCTGTGATTGACTCATTACTTCAAATGTGGGCTTATAACACTCCTTCATTGGGATATCTTCCATTAGGAACCCCACCTTAGTACTATGGTGTTGTCATTTCTTTTCTCTCAGCACATATGCACTTTACACAGTGCCCAAATTTAGATACATGTCATTTGTAAGTGTTCATGTGGTTTTCATATTCTAAGGTTTATAACCTTCCTTAAATGATAAGGGTTGAAGGCAGGTTTTTTAACCTTCCTCGCTCAGTTCAATGGCCAATACAGAGGGAGACCTTGTCTCCCAGGTTAATAATCAATTCATAGTATCCCTCGGTTTTACTATATCAATGGATAGGTTGATAGATAAATACAGAAATATAGAGTTATATATAGTATGTGTGTGTATATATATGTATATATAGCATTATATACAGTATATGTGTGTATATAATGTATATTATACACATATGTCCCTCAAACATATGATATATAAACATATATATTTATTTATCCATCCATCCATCATCCATCCACTCATCCATCTATTCACCTATCCATCTTTCCGTCTGACAATATAAAGATAGGTGTAGTGAAACAGGGATACATCAACAGTCAGTACTTAATTTGGGAGAATGCCTTATCACAAAACTTACAGAAGTACGTGTACAAATGTGCTTTGGAGATGCTAATTTTTGTAATGATTGTTTGCAACTGCTTATGCCTATCGGTTAGAGCGGTAAAAGGCAGGCAACTTGGAATGGTCTGCTCCGGAGATTTTTCTTTCTTACTTGCTAGGGGATGGAGAGAAGAGGGAAAATGTACAAACTAGCAGCATACAGCGGAAGACAGGTCCATATGCTGCTGGGATCTCTGCTACCCTTCCTGAAATCAGTGCTGCAAGGATTATGAGTGGCAGGGAGGCTTGTACTGTGCCTGGAGAATCTTAGTGCAGCTAAGCAGAGGGCATTTTCTGAAAGACAAGTGCAACAGCTGCTTCCCAAACAAGTCACTGAATAATTCAGAAAGAGAGAGACTGCAGAGTTGCAGGCTGTTTTTATACCAATCCTAGTCATTTTACACAATTCCTCAGACATGTTTAAAGACAGGAAATATGTTAAGAACTTTGAATTTGTGAACCCTAGAAACACAAATAAATCAGCACAATTTCCACATGGTGTTTTCTGATACTTGTTAAGATATACTTACCATCTTAGTGCTGGGTAAGCGTAAGTTATCCATGCTAATGAAGCAAAAAGCCCACAATGTATCATTTTAAAAGAGAGACTTTTCTAATTAAGTTTAAGTTTATTTAATACATTTTAGAGTACGTGTGTTCCATTCTGTTAACAATAACAAAAAAAATTATATATCCACAAATTTCCTTTAAAGAGACATTTTGGTGGGTAAAAAGCTTTTTGAGACCCCTGCTGACAGCAAAGGAGAATTGCACCCAGCTTGCCATTACTTACCAGAAACTGAATACATAATTTTCCTCATTAGCCTGGTCACCTTTCTCAAATGTGGAAGATGCATCACCATAAGCTGAATGCATAAAGGTGAATTCTTAAAAGATGGCGATTTGCTACACACAGGGATTTTTATTTTGCTTCAGGTTTATAGGTCTTCTAAATAATTGTCTTGTACAATATAAAATTACTATTTTGATTTATTTTTTAAAATTATGAAACATTGCACAACCTAATGTGAGAACAAGAATATCAAGAATTTTCAAAGGTAATGTGATATTCTAATAAAGAATGAGTAACAATGCTAATTTTATCTGAAAATGCATTCATTTCTCCAACAATTTTATTGAGGGCATACTCTCTGTGAGATACTATTCTACATGTTAGGAGTACAGTTGTTTATATCAGTCAAGAACTCTGCTTTCAAGGATTTACATTCTTTTGGGGGAAACAGACAGACAATTATATAAGATAATTTCAGATTGTAATGAGTGTGCTAAACATTACAACGTGGAAAGAAGATAGAGTGATAAGGAGGTAACTATGTAGGGAGAATGGTTCAGATTGTTTCACTGAAGAGCAAAATGTGACCTGAAATGTATCTGCTGATTTAAAACAAAACAAAACAAAACAAAAAAAAAGCCTTGTAAAGGTTAGGTAAAGCAGCAAGTGAAATATCCGGAAGGTAAGACAAAGGATAATTATATAAATATAAAGATTATACATAATGGTAACCACGCTGGCTCAGTCTCCACTAGGTTTATAAATTGGATCTTTGTATTATCCTCTCTTCAAGGCATCTAGATGTAGTAAAAACATCAGGACAAACAAATCTTGGGAACAGTCCTAAAGCTGCCTAGGAGAAACCACAGACAAACCTCTCTTAGGCAGCTGCCTCATCTGTAAATTACTGAAAACTATACCCACTCAAAAGGTTTTCTTGATAATAAAAACTGATATAGTATGTAAAAAGCCTAAACATAATAGGCACTCAGTAATTTTTCATCACCCTTTCCTCTGATGCATGGGTTCTCTGGGTCTCACCTCACTAATAAGTCTCAGCTCAGCTATGAGAGGCAATGAGATACAGGGAGTAATAATATCCAAAGGGTAGGCAGGCAGCTAGGTGTGAAGTAGAGTTAGTGAATACCCAAGGGCAAAGATGCCACTTTAGTCTTCTTTGTAAACCCTAGACATAACACAGGGGCTGACATATAGTAGGGATAAATACCTGTTAAATAAAAATGAGACCCAGAAATAACTAGCTTTAGGTAATCTATATAAGATAGTACATGGCCCCCAAGTCATATGAAAAGAAGATGAAGACAATGATCTCAACAGCTCCCAAACACTCTCATGATCTATGAGACTATGACCTCATTGCTTTAAGTTGTAGAAACAATGATATGACTAGGTCAGGTATAACCACAAATCCTTAAGAAATGGCTTTTGCTAAGAGGTATTTTATAATGGTTACAGAAGGCTATGGGTATTGCAGCATATCTACAGGAATATTAGTTCAGCGTTTCCCAAAGTCTGGCCCATGATGACAAAGAAAAACCTTGACATGTTTTCATGAAGGTAAATTTTTTTCAATGTAAAGGACTTCCCTTTATTTTGAGATTATTACATCAATTTTATTTTTGTGAAATCCATTCCCAAAGAGGTGTGAGAACTTATGGCACAGTTAATTAAATGAAGAGTGGATCCAAAGAGGGAGAAGTCTGGTTTGAGTTTCACAGGGGGAGCAGGCTCAAAGATGAAGGGCAGAAAGGACTTAAAAAAGAGTGGAAGGGCAACTGATGCAGAAGTTACATTATAAAACACAGGTCCAATGCAAAACTGACCATGTAAAGACTTGGACATAGTAAAGCTCCCCTCTCTTCAGGGGAAGTTGGGAGACTGTGAGCATTTGAGTAACCATGGAGTCATGTCAGTCAAGAAAACAGACTAGGGTTGAAGGAGATGGAGAGAAAGAAAGACTTGTTATTTCAAATTCCTACATTGTTGCTGAGTCTCTGACTATAATTCCCAAGATCAAAGTGGGATAAAAATAACACCAAAAAAGTATCAGAGTAGAGAAAGATGTAAGGGGAAGGAGGTGAACACTCTCAGAATGTCTTGGCATAGAATTTCTCAGGATTTCTGGTCCTGTACCGATTCAAGTTCAAGCTGAGCTTTATACTTCTGCACTGCCTCAGTTCCATTACTATCTTCTTCTTAAGGCAGCTTGACTAGGTGAGAGCTCTTTAAACCTTCTCTACCTTCCTGAATTTTTTTTCAATTGCTTGCTGCACGTGTCTTCCATGTAAACTAAGAGAACACTTATTCCCCCTCATCAGATAAACTATTCAGCATCCTGTCTGCACTTGTGTAATCAGATTGCACTACAATAATTTCTACTCAAGGCCCTAGCTCAGATTTCTCTCTCCAGCATAGTGTGTCAAGGCTGGATTCAAATCGTAGCTCCACCATTAACTAGATGTGTCAATGTGGGAAGTGATTTAACACATCTGTGTCTCTGTTTCCTTACCTGTAGGCGATAATAATATTGCTCTGCTTCAAGGAGTTTTCATGATATTAAATATTTAGAAGAGTGGCTGATATTTAGGTAGTGATCAAAAAATGTTAGTCACTGTTGTTGGTGGAGATCATGTTAAAATTATAGTTTCTGAAACAATATTCCCTGCGATGGACTCCAGCCCCATCATTTCTTAGCTGAGAGATTTTAAGCAAGTTACTTGACTTCTGTGTATCTCAGTTGCCTCAATTACAGAAATGAAGATGATTAACCTACCTCAAGGGGTTTTAGGGAGGACTAGGAAAGCGAATTTATATAAAGCCCTTAGAAAATATTCACCATGTATAAAGTGGTCAAGTTACTATTGTAAATCAGGGAGGTTCTTTGCTTAAACCTTTTTACTCTCTGAGTTACGGATTTAGGTCAGTTCTCCATCACAAATATGTTTGAATTACTTCTTCATTTCCCCCTTCCCATTCCCTTTTCCTTCCCTCTCTCTTTCCCTCTGTTCCCTTACTCACTTTCCTTTTTCTTCTCCTCAGTTTTTGTTTTTGTAATTTGAAATCCATGTTCAAACCAGAGGCTCTTCAGGGAAGAGCTTTCTCAAGGGAATGAAAGGTAACGACTTTAAGCCAAGAAATAAAACTGATTTCCCAAGAAGTACAGTCCTGTGATACTTTTCTGAAAAAGGCAACATCTGTAGCTATTTGTCCCAAGATAACTTTGCCCTATCAAAATTGAATCAGAAAGCTGCTGGGGACCTGAAGCAGCATGCCTGCCCTATGTCCCCATGAAAACACTAAGATTGCCATTCTCTGTAGGAGTAGCATTCGGCTACCTAGTTGTTTTGGGTTCTCAAGTAAAACTCCTAGTAGTTAATTACATAATATATTGAGGATCAGTGAAATTAGTTAAATCATTTGGTGAATGTGAAACACAACATAGTAAGAAAGACAGGGATACATATATTCAATGTTTTAAAATATAATTCTAAAGCTAGGGTCGATGGCCCTGTGGAGGAAGAGAAGGACTAAAGATGTAAACTACCAGAAGAGAGAACATAGGTCTCAAGATGAAAGCATTTTCTAATGGACTCATCCAAAGAAAGAATGGAGACCTTCCTGGAAATGAGGGAAGTATCCCGACACAGGTTGGATGATCACTAGATAAAGATGCCACACAGGGCTCAACAAGACTTAAATTTGAGTTCAGATGCTCTCTGATCCTCACAAATCCTATTCTGTGTTGTATGATACGCATTTGTGAAGGTAAATCATTCATACTAAATCTTAAACCCAAAGTAACCAAATAATTGAAGAAATTCTGAACTGTGGAATTTTCTTCCCTTCAGCAATCTAAGTTATTCCTTTATTTTTTTCTACTTCCCTTTACACATATGGCCCAGCTTGGATAGCTAAAAGTAATTTACAATTCTAGCCTCCCTAATTTGAAATTCTACAAGTCCAAGAGAGTAACCAGATTATGAAAACACTTGATTAATTGTGCAAACGAGCAGTTAAGTATTATAGTTTAAAAACTCAAGTCAAAAATATTTCTCTTCCTTCAGGAAGAAATATGAATGTTAAAAATGTGGTGCCTCACAGAAGCAAAACTCCATAATTAATCTATAGAGCCATCTCCACTGTCAGAAGCAGAAAGGCCCCAGAGGAACTACTTGTCCTATAGAATGATGATGGCGTTGGTGCTAACAGTGAAGATAAGAAAGACCCTGAAAGGTATGTGAGAATCTCTTTTAGAATCCTGCTTGGATTCTGATTACAAGAGTATTTCTTGAGTACTTACTACTGACCAGAGAATACTGACCAAAATCACCTGAGTGATTTCTATGAATTAATCTATTAATCCCCACAATAAAGAGGTAAAGTCCACCGAACTGGTAAGTGGAGGAGTAAGACATGAATGGAGGCCACCTAACTGCAGTGTACAGGTACATATTAACCTAGACTACTCTCTTCAACAGCCTAACTTGAGGTATGGCTAAAAAAGTATCCTGCTCTGGGGATCAGACACAATACCTGCTATCTATTCCTGGAGCAGTCATTTATTCATTGCATAAATTTGAGCTGCCCTGGCCAGACAACATCTGGAATGCTAGGTTCAATTCTCCATCTCAACTTGAAGGATATTGACTAACTGGAAAATACTCAACACATTTTATCAGTGAAGATTAAAGAAAATATATAATCCCTTCATAAAGTCTCAGGTATTAATCACTTCAGTATAAGGGGAAAATTCACTGCGTGTATATGTGTTTGTGTATGATGAGTCCTTCAAAAAATCAGTTGACTATGCTAGATCACTGTATTAGTTTTACAGAAGATGTTTCTGTGTGTAATCACTTTATCATGATTCCATTTCGTAAGAATACAGGACAAATGAGGATCCCTTTCTCTTCCAATCCTTAAAGGTATCACACATCAAACTTCTCCAGATTTAGGTAGAACATTTCTACACATGATTATAAGTGTGGTTTCTACGGACTTCCTTCAGTCTCTAGTATGAGAGGAAATGATAAAACCCATAAAAGTAACCAATATTTGTACACTACTATAAAGTTTTAAAAGCACTTTTACATTATTGGTTGAAGGTTTTTGTTTATTTTCAGTCCTAAAACTATGGAAACACATACCTTACTATCAGTTCTACTATACTTCCACCCCTACCTTGACCTCTAGAAAGCCAGCAGAACTGAGAAAAATAAACCCAGTTTGGAAAAGGCAGCATAATGTAATGCCAAGATGCATTCCCAGCTCATCACACATTTTCCTGAAAACAATCAATACATGTAGCCTGAGGCAGACAATTTCATCATACATATACTTTCTGAGAGCAGATCATTATTACCAGGAACCTTCTCCCTTACTCAAAAAGACAGAAAGTATGACAGAAATGATATACACAGAGTTAGCCCCAGGGGAAATTGTATAGTAGGCAAAATGCCTCCTACCTCATTATGTAGTCCTTTTTCCTCTTTTCTTTTCCAGCAGAAGGACCCCTGCCTCCCAAACTTCCCCAGATACCCAGGACCTTCATGATCTCACTCTCCATGACCCGACAAAAACCACTTTGAGCAATGATTTTATAAACTCATTCCAACAAATGTGTAAATTTCCAGCAGAGGTTTTAAGAAGTATCAAAGCCTGTACTCAAAGGATTCAGTTCAGAGGGGTGCAGACATTAACTAAAGAATAGTGTTTTGTGGAAGCATATCTTATGAATCCAAATTCAGTCTCTCTGAAGGCTTCCACATAGAAAAACATAATCAAAAGAAAGGAAGTAATGAGGACTTATAAATTCTCTTGGGTGACACTGAAAATGGGAATATTTTTCACGTGGTCTTTGCTACTCTCCCATTCTGGACTGTCGTAGAAGAGAGACAGTTGAAGTGAAACCAGAAGATGCTGGAGATGCACCCAAATTACAGATACATCTTAGCACAGATCCGCACAACACTGAATTACATAATGAAATGAATAGTGCTATACAGTCGCCCGATGGAAGCTTACTCAGCATAATCAAATGGTCAGAAATCATGTAAAATCTAGTGCCTGTTGTCATTATGGCCCTGGATACATAGACATAGCTGTCACACAGCTATTCTGCAAAGGGATACATATCACACCAAGCTGGGAGACCACAAAAAGAACACAGCCCTGAAACACACAAGTTCCCACAGCATCATCATATACCAGGGTAGTCACAATATATTAAGGATATTCTATGCAATGTTGTATAAGGGTCAGTGTGACACAGTGGGTAAGGGTGTGGCCTTGGAGTCACACAGATCTGCCTTCAAATCAGGTACTGCCACTCTCTAGCTGTACGTATAAGACTTGTGTCACTTCTCTGACTGCTGGTTTCTTCAACTATAAGACGGAAAAAAAAATAAAGTCTGTTTTTTTGTGAAAGTTAAATGAGATAAGGTGTTTATGTTACCTGGGATATAAGTCTTAGGAGGAGGTTAAAAATGATAGTGAAATGATTATGCCGATAATAAAACTGGTATCAACAAAGTAAGTAAGTCAAGAGGTAAGGAAATTTTAAATCATTCAATCTTGTGATCAGCTTTTATAGTGGTTTAGAACACAGACTCAGAAACCAAATATTTTGGACAAATGACTCAAATTTCCCATGATTAAGTTTCCTATCTAAAAAAGAGATCAATAACAGTACCTCATTGATACACTTGTTGTAAAGATTAAATGAAGTAACACATGTAAAAAACTTAGAATGGTGCTTTACACAGAGGAAGCATGAGATAAATGTTAGCTAATATTTATTACTATCCTTGTCAACAGTGGAGATAAGAACATGGCAAAAATATGGAGATGAATCTTGGTAAGAAAATTACAGCTCTCTAGAAGAATGGGTAGAAGTGAACACTAGAATGGCCTCATCACTTTCATTCTGGACACAACCTCTTTTTCATTCATTGGCTCAGTTGCCCAGGTTGCAACAACAGGAGCCCAGCTGAGATTCCAGCAGTCATACCCACAAAGTTGCTTCTTTGGGACATAGCAGGTTTGGTCATTATGAAATCACAACTGGAACTTTTCCACTAGGAGCCTATGACTAATAATCTAAAAATGTAACCATCGTTACTTTGCATAATACTTTTGAAAACAGAACCAAGTTTGGCAACAAAAATTATCTGTTAGGTGGTGGCCCACATGTGCATGGAAATGGTAAAGACACAGCAACAAAAAAAAAGTGCCTAAAAGAAGCTATGGCATTGATATTTCCAAAGAAGCTCAGAACATCATTACCATCACCACCGCCACCATCATCCTTATCACCATCATCATCTTCTTTATATCAGCTACCATTTATTATCCATGAAATTTTGTTCTTAACATACTCACCTTGACTTCAGAAAGTAACTACTATTATACCCATTTAATCTCTTTGTTCTTTTTTTTCCCTTAAGACAGAGGTACTTTGGGCCTTTCCACTTCTGAAATTAAAAGCTACATAATGCACAGCAATACTTCCATCCCACATTTTCTATATATAGCAAGGCCCATTTTGACACACAATAGTAAACCTTTGAGTGAGGCATTCAATTAACAATGGAACAAAATGAAATGTTTATTTAGTTTATAATAATGGATCACAGAGGACCAATTCCAACAGTGACCTTCAAGGAAAGTTGTTCTGACTTTTCCTGCAAGACCATTCCATTGTGCTTGGTAATTAATAATTTCACACCTGGATATTGATGACAGGATTCAAACAGGAAATCAGCAGCCCCTCAGAAAATCTGTCCCCATCAGGTGAGCAGAGGGGCTGGCTCACCAAGCTCCATCAGCTAGGATAATTGTTATGAATAAGGAGGTGTATTGCTTCCCTGCAGAGGTAGGGGTGCCCGTACCAAATTACACAAAAGCTATACACAAGTCAGTCCATTGGAACATTGAAGATACCCTCAGTAAATGCAAATAGCCAAATACAACGTGGCTAATGCAGAAAATGAAAACTGAATTTGGAAAGCAGAATAAGGAATTGAATAATCGCGAAGTGTGAAAAGCGAAGAAAATGGACAAGCCCAGGCCAGAAGCCGAGAAAAGTCACTGTCAATTTTCCAGGAGCAGCCACTGTTCAAATATTTAATAACTCCCAAGTATTTTTTTCCCTCTTTTTACTATTCATCTGCCATCTTGCCAACTAAATCCTACTCTACACTGTACTGCTAAGAACTAATTTTCTTCAAGTCTAAAACCCCTAACCTCCAAGTAGATTTGGATAATGCAATGGGAAAGAAGCCATGAATTTTAACACTTTAGACCCCAGAGCACACCAAAAATCATACCAATTCCATATCTTTGAGACTATCTTTTAGGGAGGAAAGGAACAAAACAAAAGTATCAACAATACAGAGAGGTGTACCTCAAATGATAAAAGAAACACATACCTGAAGATTCCCTCAAAAATTTTTAATGTAAATCAAATGAAGAAAACGTCTGGAGAGAAGGACGTTCTCTAATGGAACCACTATGGATATTGCTAGAAAGTGAATAATATTCCCCTCAGCTCTTCTCTGCATAAAATCGAGATTTGAATAGGGTTCACTTACCTTAAAGAAAGGTACGCTAAGCATTATATGGAGATATAGATACAACCATTTAAATATTTCTTAATCCTAGATTATTTATAGGTTATTTAACACTTCAGGGTTAAGACTCACGAATCAAATAGAGGTGATGGAAGATGTCGCTTTGTGGAATATTCAATGGAGAAAACCATCATATGCAGAGGCAGTCCAGTAATCATAGTTCTGTTGTAAAAATTGGTTTCACTTACCTAGACAAAATGAAAAGAGAAAATAGGAGAAAAATGTTTAATAGAATTCTTTGAAAGCGAAAGGTTGTGTCTGTTCATTGCCACCCTTTTCCTCCCTTTTCATAGCCTCTTCACTTCTCAGGAAAGAGCCTCATCAGTGTCTCAGTACTGATATCAAAGATCACATGGACACAGTGGAGAAGATGATGCCTGTCCTTGGCAACGGACAACAACGAGGTCCACCCTCTCCTCGCATCTTACTCCGCAGGTGTCTCAGGTAGGAGAAATGACAGACTATCTTAACTTGTTTTCAGAATGGAAAGGCATGGGTCAGTGCTCTTTGGATTAGAGGCATACCTGCTCCTTGGGTGTCTCCTCCCAATCCTGCTCTCCCTTGCCACAGGATCTTTGCACATGACCCCCCTTCTTTCCACTCTCTCACCCAACCCCACTCCATCTTGCCATTCAGTCCTGCTATATACACAGTTCTCTCTTGCTATCCAATCTTTGGTGTTCTGTTTAGAAATAACCTCCTTTAAGAAGCATTCATACATCTTTCAAGCCCAAGCAAACTGCTTCTTCTGTGTGCCTAGCTCCCCGTGTTTATTGATAAAACAGTAGTTAAGTCACTGTCCTATAGTTAACCGTTCACTTTTATGCACATGCTACAATATGAGTTTCCAGAGAGTAGAGTCTGCATTGTACTCCCTGTTTTTTCCATTGTTAACAAAGCATGAACTGGGATATGGCCAATTTCAATAAACATTGGAGAATGAAACAATCAACTAAATAATAAGTAAAGGGAACCCAAGTCAGAGCAAAAGAAAGACAGAGGGAGCTGACTGCCTACGGTGACTATAGAATCTAGGTTTATGGGAGAGACCTAAATGTGTTATACCCTGTTTCCTTCTTTCTCAACTTCAGGTTAGGAAAACGATCGCAAATAAACATAGAAGCTCTGGGCTAGAATACTAAGTATGTCAAGGACAAAACATGGTACTTGTTGCTAGGTCCACTTGAGGATCCAGAGGAGGTAAAAACATCTGAGTGACTCTACTTGAAATTGTCCACATCATGTGTCTGTCTGTGACCTTACACAAATGACCTTACTCTCTAACCCTTACTTTTCTCAAATGGAAATGGAAATTACCATATTTGACCTGTCTACATTACCATTTTTTAAAACTTTTTATTTTGAAATAACTGTAGGCACACAGGAAATTACAAATTAGTATGTAGAGCCTCGTGAATCCTTCTCCCAACTTCCTCCAGTGATGACACCATATATATATATGTAGTAGATATCCGAAGCTGGAAACATCACCCTTTGTTGAGAGAACCAATGAGATGATGGAAAGAAATATCTAATTCATTGTGTTCTTTTTTAAGGTTATTTATTCCTTATTCAACATTTATTATTAAAGTCTTGCTCTATGCTAGGTGTTGCACTGTACACTTGAGATAAATTTGTGATCAAAAGAAGCTTGTTCCATGTCTTAATGGAGTTTACATACAGTGGGAGAACACAGAAAGATGAGAGGATTAAAATCCTATGAAGTTCAATTTGTGTAAGCATCTAAAAGCAGGGCTATCTAATTCAGAATAGAAAGAAGGATGTTATACTCAGATAAGGCTTCCCAAGGTGAATTTTCCAGTCTAGACTCCTTCTGAATGATGAGGTAAAATGAACCAGAGGAAGTATACACAGGTTGAAGGAAGAGTACATGTGAAGGCAAAAAGAAGGGAAAAATCTGGCTTATTTTAGTTTGAACAACCACCATATCTGTAGTATGACAATTTTATGATTCAAAATAATAATTCTGCATGACTGTATGAGTGTCGTAGTAAAGACAGAAACCTAGAAAGAAGGAAGTTCTGGATAAAATAGGGTTCGGTAAGCCAAGATAAGGATTTGAGAATATATTTGAAGAGCAATCAGGATCCAAGAATGTGCTTTAAACAGGAAAGCATTATAATCAAATTGGCATACCCTGAATGCTTAGAGAGAAATGGATATGATGGGGCAAATGTAGAAGTGGAAGCAGGGAGGGCAATTAGAGGTTGTAGCCTGAATGCTGGCGAGGCATTACAGCAAGTTTAGCCAAGACAGTGGACAAGGGGATAGAGAGAAGTGGGAGAATTGCCTCAATGACAGAACTGACTTTATTTGGAGATAAGCTGTGTATAGGTGTAAAAGGGCGGTAATTGTAAAGAAGATACCCACGTTTCTAGCTTGATCAACACATGATGATATTGATCAATTCAAGTGGAGAAGCAGCTTAAGTGAGCTATGATAGTGAAAGTACTTTGTAAACTGTAAAGTGCTACTAAAATATAAGTACAGTTGTTCCTAGGTTTCCACAGTTGGTTCCAGGACCCCTGTGGGTATCAAAATTCATGAATGCTTGAATCCCCTATTTAAGATGGCACAGTATTTGCATATAACCTATGCATATCCTCCCATATACTTCAAATTATCTTTAGATTACTTATAATACCTAATACAAGGTAAATGCTACAAAAATAGTTGTAAATACAATGTAAGTGCTATGTAAATAATTGCCAGTACATGGCAAGTTCAATTTTTGCTTTTTGGAACTTTCTGGAATTTTGTCTAAGTATTTTCGATTTGTAGTTGGTTGAATCTGTAGATCTGCAACTGTTGGATCTGGAGGGCCTACTGTAGTTTCCTACATACAGAGTATGCATAATATATGCATACATAATTCTCAAAATGATTAGAAAATAAGTGGCCTACTTCTAGAAAGCAATGTCAGTGCATGGCTCCTACACAGCATATCATAATTGGTTTGTGGTGCCCTTTAGTAATGCCAGGACAATTCATTAAGAGAATCAAGAACAAGCAGGTATTTCCATTAGAGCATGCTCTAATAAACACACACACACACACACACACACACGCACGCACACACACACACAACAGCCAAACTAGGGCAGAATTAAACTTGCTGAAGCACCCAAAGAATCCATTCAAGAAAACTGTAGTAGAGAGGCATTTTTCATTCAAGAATGGAAATTAATACAAAATGAAAAGGAAAAATTGCTCAGGACATTGGTAATTAAATAGGCCATCACACTTATTACTTCTCAGCATATCATTTAAATAAATATCAATCAACAGACCCTACACTCTGCCATTGTTTGGTGACGTAAATGAAATTAGTGATGTCATCAGTCTCATGGTGCCAGAGATCAATTAGACTATTGTTTTTCATTAAAATGATCTGTGATTTGTGTACTGTCTGATTCCACCTACTTGATTATGTGTTGCTTGAGACTTGGGGACATATCTTGCTTATCTCTGAATTCCTCAGAGGGCACAGCAGAATGCCTTGCATGTAATAGGCACCCAAGAATATTGTTGAATTTTAGGAACTTCATTAGAAATAAAATGCATTCAGTTATACAAAATGATTTATTTTCAACCTAACAGTACCAGTGGTGATTACTTTAAGAGAGTGCTAGTGTTGGTAAGGTACTTTGTCAACTTTTCAGGAAAACGCCACTTCTCTTAAGTCGACAAAAGGTAATTTATCAGAGGGAAATAAGGAGAGAAAGGAGTTGCTTTGAATAAATTCCAAGAAATGAATTTCTTTGAAGTAATAGGCTTATTAGTGTTACTAATTCATAAAATATGCCTAACACAAAATCTCGGAAACATTCACGCCATTGTGTTATTTTTGGAAGTTTCTCTTAAGCGTCTATTGCCAACACCCTTTTAACTCATAGCAAATCATTAATGAGACACACTTTGGGGAGGAATGTGTGAAGGAAGCCACAGCCAGCAATACCACATTATTATTATTATTATTATTATTAACTTTCATTATTATCGGTGGGTAACCCCTCTACTCCTCACTTGACCTAACTAAGAGATGGTTTTCATGTTCTCTCCATCTTAGCGCAGTGTGATTTTAAAGGATCTTGAGATGAAAGTCTTGCCCTCTCTCAGGTGTATGGTATTTTAAACGATTTCTTCTCAGTAGAGACTGAGGAGTTGATATGTCTCTTCGTCTTGTCCCAACTTCCACTTTACACTCACTGGTTTTCTGAGATGGCATTACCAAAACCCGAGGGCTGGAGAAGCAACGCAGAGGATCACAGTCCTGCAATTAATGCAGACGTGCTGCTGACCTGTTGGTGCAGGCTTGGAAGAGAGTAACAGCAGAAACGGCACGGGCGCTGTATTGCGTAAATCCACCATGGCCTGCATTTTGCGCTGCTTTGCAAAATGTGTTTTATATCCTGATGATATCCTACAATTCCCCTGATCTTTCAACAAACTGCAATCTGTCTTTATGAACGGGGTAGAGGTAGATATTCAGCACTACAATTCCTTGCTTTTTTGGGGGGAGAGAACACCTGAGGTGCCCACCAATATTCTTCACACCAGGAAGTCAGGAGGCCCTGACCCAGAAAAGGTCTCTCAAATGTGGATTGGTGAGTGCATCTTAGCTAAGTTTATTACAAGTTCACATACTGTCTGGATAAAAAACTTGGAAACAAACACAACTGGAGTAGGGGAAACTGTAATTGATGCAGGTTAAGCTCTCCCACATCTTCAGAGAATGGCCCTGCTCCCACTGCTTCACATTGTATATAGGTTTTTATGATGATAGGAAGGGAAGAACTAAGAGCAATTGGCAAGATACTGCCATGTGAAGAGGGCTGAGCTTATGGAAACTTTTGCAGAAAACTCATCAAGTTGGGACTGATTGTTACTGAGCTGCTTCCTCTCCAGGTACTTACAGACAATACAGGGCCACCTCCCCCCTCCATTCTGCAAGCAAGTGTTTCAGGTTTATGAGATAGCTGCCTCACTTAACTAACCCTGTGGCTTTAGGGAGGCTCCAGCACTTAGGGATGAGGGTAGTGTCCCAGTTCTAGGAACAACTGATGCCTACATTATGCAAAATGGCTCTGCAGAGCAACATTGATGGACCTAGAGATTATCATACTAAGTGAAGTAAGCCAGAGAATGACAAATATCATATGATATCACTTATGTGTGGAATCTTAAAAAAAAAAAAATGATACAAATGAACTTATTTACAAAACAAAAACAGACCCACTGACATAGAAGACAAACTTAGGGTTACCAAAGAGGAAAGGAGGGTGGGGAGGAATAAATTAGGAGGTTGGGATTAACATATACAGACTACCATACATAAAATAGATCAGCAACAAGAACCTACTGTATAGCACAGGGAACTAGACTCAGTATTTCATAATAACCTATAAGGGAAAAGAATCTGGAAAAGGAAATATATATATAATATATATGTATATTATATATATAACTGAATCACTTTGCTGTACACCTGAAACTAACACAACATTGTAAATCAACTATACTTCAATAAATTTTTTAAAAAATGGTTCTGCAGAGACACTCCCATGACTCAGTACACTAAAAGAAACCACTTTTTTCTTATCCATCCTATTTGACACGTTTAGTATTTTTTTATTTGAGCAAACAAAGACGAGAATACGATTTCAAGGCTGAAAGTTGGAGCTAGTTTTCAACCTTAGGAGGCATCAGAAACATAGTTTAGTGCAATACTCTCTCTGTCATTAGGTACAGTTCTCTGATAGCAAGAAAGAAAATCCTTTTCCTAAAATTAGTCTGGAGCTTTTATTAAGTGGCCTCATATCCTAAAGGGAGAAGAAGCCAATTATAGCAAGGATGGGAAAGAAATATCAAGTATCCTTACCCAGTGTTTACTCTTTCCTTTTATACAGTATCCCACTGGACAGGTCATTGTGTGTGAACAATTATTGGCTATAGCAACAAAAAGTCAGCTGACCTAAGGAATGGCTTTTAGGGCCATGTGACTGATTATTGCCAATTAGTCATCTGAAGAGGTTCAGTGAGAAATATTACCCCTTCTCTTACCTAGAATGGTACATTAAATATCTTACCTGAATTCAAAGAGGTTTGAACAGAAAGTTGATAAACCTGAAAGCCCCATCCAAAAAAATCAACACTGTCAGCAATGTGAAATGGGATGCACCGATCTAAATCTATAGCTATGGTAGACGTTCCAAGTTATTTCTAGAACTACACCTATTCGAGATGAGAAATCATTCTTTGTAAAACTGAGTATAACCAAGCAGCATATCTATCTTTGGAAGGGACATATACAGCCCAGAAACATTCACTAGAATAATGTTTCGCTTAAGTGAAATAAAACTGCCAGGGCATGTGGTCCTCATAGTAGAAAGAGGCTTTGGTTGCCCGCTCACACTCCCGCTATGAAGAGAAGTTCTGTGGAAGAGTATGAACCTGAGCCAAAGGAGCCTGAAAGATGGCTTTCCTCAGCCAATTGCTCCAGCCTTAGACCTTTAAAAGGGGTTCAAGGGACAGCTCCAATCTGAGCCCCCCATACTTTAATCGCATTTCCTTTCAATCAAAATGGGAAGGAGATTATGTAACATGGCTGATTACCGATATCTTCAAATATCTGCTTATACCACACTGAGTTCTACCAGGAAAACCTCCCTCTATTTCCTTTCCACTTCCTAACTCCTTTCACTCTGCCTTCTAGAAATAGCTAACAGCAAAAGTTCCATTTCATAATTGTATTACTGGCTGAAATATTAATTGAAATGAAAACAACATTTTAATGGGCATAAAAGTCACTTGGAAATGAGATAAAATGTTCTAGGCACTGCTTGCCTAGATGCAGACCTAAAAGCAAAAGCACTCTGACAGTTTGATTATTCTGCACATTAGTGCAATCTAGTTGGCTCCCGATTCCTAGAGTACAGTTCCCTATTTGCATAAATGTCTCTCCTGATTGTTTGCTGTTAGTTGCATTTATGGGAAAAGCCCCAAGGGTTATTCTTTCCCTCTGATCAAGTTACGTATCAAGTTACTGCAACACTGTCTCTCATTGGCACAATCATAAATGTCTTGCTCCTTCTTTGTACCTGGGTTGGAAAGAGGGACCCAGAACCGTGGCTCAGTCCTCCAAATTGAGTCCTTGTAGAGACCCATCAGGACCTATATACCTAATCCCTGCTTTCTTTCTGACCTTATTTTCTACTGTCTCCAACACCCCACCATCCCTCTGCCCATTCCACTCCAGCCACACTGGCATCCTCACTTCTCCACTGACTCCCCAGCCATGTAACACTATAGGACATTCGCATTGGCTGTTTCCTCTGATTAGACCAGTCTTCCCTGGGATATCTGTACACCTAAACTCTTTCACCTCCTCCAAGTCTTTGCTAAAATGTTAACTTTCCAAAGAGGCTTACTCTGACCACCCCTATTTGATCCTGACACCTGCCCCCAGCCACTGTTTTAAATGCCCAGTCCCTTAACTGGCTCCACTTTTTCTTGTATTCCTATCACTTTTTACTTATTAACTTATTAGTTAATTTATTTAGGTATTTCTGCCTCTCCCACTAGAATTTTTATATATATGAAAGACTATATATATATATACACACACCACGGTGTGGTATGTGTATCTGTATAAAAGGTATATGCATATATAAATCATGTATATATAAATTATGTATATAAAAAGTACATACACATGCATATATGTATATGTGTATATGTGTGTGTATGTGCATGTCTCCATAAATACTTGTTAAATGGATTAATGAAACATGGGCCTCTTAGTGAATCTGTTGCTCTCCTTCTTGAAACCTATAAGTCTTCCAAAGAATAGATTATCACTTGCCCTTCCCTCTCCTAGAACTTGTCGTCCCTGCTGTCACCCAACACTTATTTTCCTGACCCTGATTTTTCCCCTCTTACATAGTATCATTAGTTGTACTTTCTTTATTTATTATTAATCGAGTCTTTAAATATCATTGTCAGTAACTGTAGCAGGAAGGATGTATCACTGACAGAAAATAAGATTAAGTCTTTAATGTGTAGAATTGAAGGAAATCCAGATACTATCTTTTCTGATCTCATTACCCATCAACCAATCAATGGGAATCTCTTCTCACTGACCTGGAATTCTAACATACCCGTCACCCAAGCTGGAAAACATCAAAGATTAATATTTTCTCTTGCAGGCAAACCATGTAATTTAGTAATAGCTACTCAAGCACCATTGGCCTGCTAATTAATCCATAGATTTTGTTGTTGTGCCTTTAATCATTTCCACTGATAATGGAGTCACTTTAGAAATACTTATTCTCTGCTCAGACTCACCAACTAAATGCTACTAGAGTCTCGTAGTAAAAAAAAACACTGAAATATATTGACTCCCTGCCAACTTGCTCTCTTTCTCATCCTTTCTTTTCCATGTGTCAGCTAGTGGTACTATGCAGACGGAATACAGAAAGGGGAAACTAGCAGCTAGTAAATGAGTAGTTTGTGTCACAGGTGAGGGTGAAAAATGATTCCTCATCTTAGTCAAGAAACAAGTCTGTCCTACTCTCTCTGAATGGAAGATTTAACTGTCCTCTGACTTCCCATCAGTAATTTCAAATCAGCCTGAAAATAACTATTTGGGACCTTATTCCCAGAGTCCTCTTTTCTGAGAACACATGATTGATTTTCATCTTCTACCACCAAGCAACAAGTGATGTATGTTTTCTGATGGGACCATATTTGCATGTGGTGATTCACACAGGGTCTACTGAAAGTTTCTAGTGATCCTATATGAATTTAAAAGGTGTTCAGTTGTACCCACTGCCTGAATAACAACTTAAGTGCTGGCTTCTGTTTCCTGTCCTGATATTTATCTCTTGTGTGCCTTTGAAAGTGTCAGTTCACCTCTCTGCGCCCCAGTAAACAGAATGGAGAGATCTGGCTGTTTATCTTTCTCACAAGGGATGTCGATGAATTTATGTTTGGTCACATACAATTCATACCAACTGTTATGATTTCCTCTAAAATAACAGGGAAAACTTTATTTCTTTTCCAATGTTTGAGAGAAAAGGAACTGAGATGTTAAATGATACAGCTGTTCTAGACCTCTAGTTACTGCAATCAAAACGAGTGGCTCTATCAGGCAAGGTTTATACATCATTAGTAAACAGACTAGAGAAAACTGTGCTTACTGCATAGTCTTCCTTTATAGGAATGACTTTTGCACCCACTGAGATTTCCCACCAATGTAGAGAGGTCACCTGAGAGTGTAGGCAGGAATATTAACCCTGATTGCCTTGAAGCACTGCTAGCAAGGAAAGACCTACCCATTCAGAGGTCACCTGGGGCTCTGTTCATGAGATAAGAAGAGTATTCTTTAAGAACAATTTGGGAGGGATCCAGTATCACATAACCAATAGCTAATGTGACTGATTTTCTAACAACAGACAAAACATTCATTGAGTACTTTCCTTTGCAAGACAGTCAGTTTATGAGGTTATATATTTCGAATATTATTTTTCACAATCAAACATACTTTTAGAACACCCTGATAGAAATGTCTCTTTTGACATTAATAATGTCTTTGACTTTGACAATGATCATTTCCAAATGTTGACTTTATCCCCCCAAACAGAGTTTCAACAGCACTGAATATGTTTTTTAAAAAATGTGTCTAGGGCTTCCCTGGTGGCGCAGTAGTTGAGAATCTGCCTGCTAATGCAGGGGACACGGGTTCGAGCCCTGGTCTGGGAAGATCCCACATGCCGTGGAGCGACTGAGCCCGTGAGCCACAACTACTGAGCTTGCGCGTCTGGAGTCTGTGCTCCGCAACAAGAGAGGCCACGATAGTGAGAGGCCCGCGCACCGTGATGAAGAGTGGCCCCCACTTGCCGCAAATAGAGAAAGCCCTAGCACAGAAACGAAGACCCAACATAGCAATCAATCAATCAATTAATCAATAAAATAAATCTTTAAAAAAAAAAAAATGTGTCTAGAAGAGATTCTGAAAAGAGAATTCTGGAGATGTCTTGAATATTATAAGAGTTGGAATAAGAATATACCCTAAGGTAAGCCTGTGTTTTCTTATGCTTTTTTCCCTCCTGAGGCAGCAAACTGTGAAAGTGAAAAACATGAAAAACATGTGGAGCCAGACTTTTAGTTTAAAACCTTCCATTGGGGTTTATTAGCCATGCTGACAAGCAAGTTGTTTAACCTAACTGAGGTTTAATATCCCTATCTTTAGAGTGAAGGTAAGTTTAGAGCTCAACTTATAAGGTTATTGAAAGAGAAGAGGATTTGATCTATGTAAAACACTGGAATAGAATCGGGCATAAGGCAAAAAAAAAAAAAAAAAAAAAAAACAGGTGTGTTACCTATTTTATGTATTATTATTACTAAAGTTCCTATTTCAAAGGCACAGAAGACAACTTGTAAAGTGTCACACCACAAAAGAGGTGAAGGGATCTATGACTAGAAACTATTTCTTGAGGCTCCAACCAAAAAGATTTATTCTTCACCACAGCCAATCTGCCTGCACTTACATATCCAAGAACCTCAAGAAAATCACACGATGGAGACTCAGATGATAATACAGTGAAAGGGATTTAGTGGGTGGAAAAAAAGCCTGTCTCTTACAGAAATAGCTATGACACTAAACACTGCTTCAGAGATATTTGATCTTTATTTTCCATAGAAGCTTAAGATAAGTGACAGGGCTCTGAACCTGCAGTTGGGCTTTAAAACTGTCAGGATATGGTGTTTTTGTATTAATGTGAGCATCTTTCAACAGCTCAAGTGGAATAAATTATTACTTATCCTGCCCTCTGAATGTCAGTGGTTTGTGAGCACAGAAGGAAGCACCTATGCAGAAACACCCCACTTCATGTTCCAGAGAACAAGCCCAGGGAAAGCAAAGACATCATCAGATCACTATTACCAGACTTCACCTTAATAAAAAACAGAGAGTGAAAATGATATGGCTATCATTTATTTTTCCAACTAAATATAGAGTAGTCACCATCTATGGTTTCTATAATTTCATAATAGAAGACACATGGTAAATTAGGAAGGTCTGCAGGACGGAATTTATTTTCACTACCATATGTAATTGCAGTGTCCTTATAGTTATCATTTTGCCATTGACAACTGAAAATGTTATCACGAACTTGTATTTGGGAGCAACTCATCTAAGGGCCTCTTTGACATAATCCAGGGAGAAGGATTAGATTGGCTTTGTCTAGGTGCTTCAGCTTCCTTACTTCTAAAAAGGACACGATTATCTTCTCACCACATCCAGTGACTTTCTCTCATCCTCCTTAAATGTTCTGCCACATTTTTTGGCCAGCCTCTTCCTTTGGTTTTTGCATTACTGCACCAACCTTGTTCTCTCAGGCCATGAATTACTTTCTCTCTCTTCCCTTCAGTAACTCCAGTTCTTCTTGACCTCAACTGTGGACTTCCTCTGGGGTGTAATCACTGACTCTTGGCATCCCTTGACTGTTTTCTCTGAAAGGGCCTCATGTATTTTTTTGTTCATATTATCCTTAATCAAATTACGTCCCAATCTTTCTTTCCAGCACCAACTTGTCTCAAGGTTCCCAAACCTATTAGATATGTCTTCCTTGGTAATTTACTATCACCTCAATCTCATATTTATAACCACTTGAACTTGCTTCCCAAGATTATCCCATTCTAGCCAATGGAAAAATTTTCCTAGTTCACTGAAGTTGAAATTTAAGATAAACCTGTGTTTCTTTATCCCTCTCATGCCAATATCTAGTCTACTGTTTCTCCATATTTCTTCTTAATATCCTATGTCTTCTGATCTAATTACTTTAATTTTGTGGTACTAGCTCATAGCAACTCATAGTTGCCTCTTCTCTGCATCACTTCCATATTACTGGGTTGGCCAAAAAGTTCATTTGGGTTTTTCCATAAGATGTTATAGAACTTTTTGGCCAACCCAATACCTTCATTAAAAAGCACCTTCATCCTTTAAATATTTTGATTTTATTAAGTCAGTTTCCTAAACAAGAATTTACAGCGCTTCATTTTCATCTTTCAGATCAAATACAAGGTCCTCATGCTGGTACTTCAGGTCCCATTGGACTCTTGCAGTCATATTTCCCAAGGCTCACAGAGAAGACTGACTTTTCTCTGGTCAGTCTGCATGTACGCCAAGCTCATTCCTGCCCACCAGTCTCTACTCAGCCCTTTCTCCCATCCAGAACACCCTCTTCCTTTCTCTGAACCAAACAAATCTGATCATGGATTTCTCTTACCTCTATCAATTTAGACTGCCTTCTCTTTTCCAAAATTGTCAGCAAATTTTATTATTAGTTCTTCAGGGTCTAATAATTTTAAGTTTGCTATTAATTTTATAAATATTATTCTTATAGCTATTTTTCTATTCAAGAGTGGAGTCAAATCTTGTTTCTTATTATGTACAGCACCTAATTTCAAGCTGGGTTTCTATATGACAAATCTCCAGTTTACTTATAGATTACTAGTTATAAAAGTATTTGTATCAAAAACTAGGGGTTTTAGTGATTATTTCATTTAAGTGCATCTTGTATAGAGGGATGAGGGAGAACAGAACAGACCAGATAGGAAGTGAAGACAAGGCAGTTGGTTCTCAATTCAGCTCTTGATTATTCAAGGGGCATTCCTTAGTATGGATGGATGTAAGAAAACTGCGTCAGATCATCAGATACGGACTCACATATTATTGAGCTGTGGACTAACTGTACATGGAAACTTTATTTTTTTTTTTAACTTCTGTCTCTCTAATACCTAGCAAAGAATCTGTTCAGGTTGGGCTCAATAAATTTAGCTCCCTCAAATGAATTCAAGTCTTCATATCAAGGTAAATTAAATCCCAGGTTCTAAAGATACTTGCCATATAATCAAATATTTATTATCAATATACTTGTATATCAGAAAAGTTATATACAAGTATACTGATAATGAATATTAGATTATATGGGCAAGTTGTGTATGATCCAGCAATCCCACTACTGTGTACATATCAAGAAATGAAATTATCTCCAAGCGATATCTGGATTCCCATGTTCATAGCAGCATTATTCAAAAGAGCCAAGGTACGTAAACAAACCAAGCAACTGTCAACAGATGAATGGATCAAGAAAATGTAATATATATATAATGGGGTATTATTAGTCAGCTCTAAAAAAAGAAGGAAATCCTACCATTTGCAGCAACGTGGATAAACTGAGAGGGCATTATGCTAAGTGGGATAAGCCAGATAGAGAAAGACAAATGCCACATGGTATCATTTATATGTAGCATCTAAATAAATGGCTAATTTATGGAAATAGAGTAGGTTGCCAGGAAAAATAGGGAGAGGTTGGTAAAAAGATGCAAAATTTCAGTCTTAAGATGAATAAGGTCTGAGGATCTAATGTATAACATGGTGACTATAGCTAATAACACCGTACTGTAACACTGAAATTTGCTATTCTCACACAAAAAAATGGCAAACATGAGCAGATGGATGTGTTAATTAACTCATTGGAGAAGAATCCTTTCACAATGTATACTTGCATTAAATCATCATCACACTGTATACTTTAAATCTTCCAATTTTATTTATAAATTATACCTCGATAAAGCTGGAGAAAAAAATGATGGAAACACAAGAAAGGTAATTAACAGAACACTAGAGCCAGAAAATGTCCCAGATGTCGAGAGGACAAAGTGGCAAATTTCCTAAGTTCAGGTCAAAAAAATGGACAATTTCTGACAAAATTATAGGAAAAAGCATTAAATGATAAATTTTGGACATGAGCTTGTTAGTGAATTCAACAAATATTAATGTATCCATGTGTTTCTCGGTACATGTTGGTAACTAAGAGACAAGGTGTTGACTCTGATGAAGCTTACACTATATTGGAGAGACAATTTGGAAAAAGAAATTTAGAAAGGAAATCATTGTAAATCAACTATACTCCAATAAAAACTAATTAAAAAAAAAAGAAAGAAATCAGTAACCTCCAGGTGGCAATAGGTTACTCAATAAAGTAATGTCAAAGTTCAGAAATGGAGCTCTTGAGTAGTGAAAGCAAGTTGTATATGTTGGATCGTATACAACTTGCCGATATAATCACCGCCACAAACAGTCAGCCCTCTGTGCTACTGATTTCTGAAGAGAATTTGACTTTGTCTCCTACGATATCCTGAAAACTAAGATGGTGAAATGTGATCCTTGATTCTAATTGCACTGGAAAAATGTTCTTTCCCATTCAACATTCAATACCTTGTCAAATTTGCAGGTGACTCAAAGCTGAAAGCAATATCTAATATAGCAGAAGACAGGAACTAGACTCACAATAATCTTGACAGGATGAAATACTGGGCTGAAACCAACAATATGAAATGTAATAAGAGAAAATATAAAATCCTATATTTAGCTATAGACAAAATTTTTTAAACAGGATGCAGAAAGCAATAACTTATGAAGAAAAGTAACATGATAAACTATCCAAATTAGAAACAATGTTCATCAAAAGACAATATTAAGAAAATTAATAGGCAAACCACAGGCTGGAAGAAAATATTCACATAGCATATGTCTGACAAAGGACTGGTAAGCAGGACACAAAAAGAACATCTACAACGCAATAAAAATAATTGCAACTCACTTGAAAATGTGTCAGACGATGTATCAGATAATAATCGCATGCTGATTGTGGCATCATTTGTTTATTACCAGCCATCCTTGCTGGATTGGATGTTGTTCATCAGAGCAACCGAGCACCCAGAGCAGTGCCTGGCACATTAGAAGGATTCAGTAAGTACTATTAAATAAATGAAGTTACTGAGTTTAGTTCCAGACCTGTTAAATCAGTAGAAGGATGCCAAGCTGGTAATGTTCAGCAAGAATCTAAAGATCTGTGTCTGCGGTTAATAAAAAGAAATGGAACTAGAGGTAAGGTTTTGGGTAGCATCAGAAACAAGGTATTTAGTGGTTCGAGAGTGAATGAGCTCCTCCAAGGGAAAAATATATGAAGCAAAGGGCAGGTGACTGAGGATGAAACCTATCTGGTTGATTTCTTTATCATTTCCCCTTGATCCTTTATCTTATTCTGTTTGCATCTTTTTATCTCGTTCTTCCTTGTAGTGGAAACAGGGTGCCAGCTTAACTAGCACTAAATTAACTAGAGCCTTAAGCATGTGAAGTGATGATCGGCTCCAGGACAAGCTTGCTGTTTCAAGTCTTGGCAGCTTAGACTTGGCTTCTAGCTTCTCTCCTTTTGTGCATGGCTGGGAAAGATAGGCAGCAAACACAGGAGCAGATTCTTAGATAGTACTGTTCCAATACCACAAAAACGCCAGGAACTCACAGGGCCTCTTTCTTTCACAGCCAAGAGATTCATTATTCTATTTAAGATGTTCATCCTGTAAGTATTTATTAAATGCCTATTATATATCAGACACTAGGCTTAGTAATAAAGGTCGCTGCCCTAATGGAGCTCATGGTCTGATGGGCCAAGGGACCATAAATATGCAAACAAAAAAGTAATCAATTACCAATTTAAGATCCCATTAAGGGGTCTAGGGGGAACAGTGCAACAAAGAAAATAGAAGAGGGGATGATCAAGTAGGCACCCCACATGACATTTCATCTGAAAACTTAAAAGATGAGATAGAATCAGCTTTGTGAAGGGAGATGGAAAAAGTTTCAGGTAGAAGCAGCAGCATATGAAAGGCTTGAGGTAGAAATTACTTAGGGTATTTGCGGACCTGAAAGCAGCCCAGTAAGATGGGAGCAGAGTGGAAGACAGGAAAAGTTAGATTTGTGACGGAGGCAGGGATCCAAATCCTTCAGAGATCCATGGCTGTGGTTAGAAGCACTGTCAGAGGACAATCATTGGGAAACCACAGATGGGTTTAATCACAGAAGTGCCATGGTCCCAGGACGTGGCCTGAATATCCCAACACTAGCCTTCCAAGTGGATGGTCCCTACATTTTTTGCTGGCTCGTTGATATTTGTTTTGTTTTTTTCTAAGCATTCTGAGCCTGTTGAGGGCTTTCCTCTTACTTGTATGCCAAATCAGTCTCTAAATTACAAGTTAGAGAGCTAATCAACCAAATCCTTAAAGGAGGAAACTGAAAGGGATTTGAACCATGTAGTCATGACAAAATAAGAAAAAATATGTCAGCATTTAGTACACGTTTTCTCTTACTTTAATAAGTCATTTTAAAGAAAAAAATTTAATAACCTGTTGTTTATGTCCTCTGATGACTGAAAGGCAACCAACTTTATAAAGGGGTGAAAAAGAACATAAGACATTACATTGGTTTTGACATATTCCTAACAGAGAAGGTTGTTAAATACTAGAATGAGTTCCCTAGAGCTTCTTCCTGAGGCCATTAGAAATTAGATACTCATTTGTCTGGAATAGTTGTGGGGTTGCCATGTCTAAAGTAAAAAAGATGGAGTGGGTTTTCTTTCAAGTTTCCCCTGAGATGAACAGTCCAAGAGTCTCCAAGAAACTCTCATAATTAACAGGTTGTACAGTAAAGAGAGATCAGAACCTGTAAAATTAGTAGGTGCTTCATAGATATTAACTGACTTCTTGGTTGAGAGTAGATAGATAATATTGTTAGGGAGGATAATATCTGAATAATGGGTGAATCTGGTTTTTAACAATAACCATTTATACATGAGGCACATCCCACATAATAGTGTGAAATGTTCTCAGCCACCATGAGTCAGTCAAATTGAATTTAATGTGCTGTGAAGAACACATTACACATGAAAGATGGGGGCACCAGGGTCAGGCAAGTCAGAGTTACCAGGAAGCAGCCAGTGGAAGAAGAGAGGGCCAGCCACAATGTGGAGGCAATTGAGTGCTGGGGGTAAGCATGGCCAAGCAGCATGGTAAAAGAAACGAGAAAGGCAGTGGAAATCGAAGATGGAGCCCAAGTAGCCCCCTTGGAAGGAACCTGCCCACTGGCACAGGCAGTACATTGCCAGCCAAGCACGGGATGGCTCAATGGAAAACATCTAAATCAGGTCAGTTCAACCCACTGGCAGCAAGGCAAGCCAGTCCATGCAGAGCCAAAGGCAAAATCAGATATCCAGAGGAGCATGAGATGGACAATATCCACAGCGTGGGTTTAACGGAAGCCCACCAACTGGCAAAGGCGACACATTTGAGCAGAACAGGAGATTGGTGTGCAAAAGCCAAGAGACGTGATTTGAGCTGTGCCAAGTGAGCAGAATGGTCTCTAAGGGACTATCAGCTTCCTACCAATCAGGAGGCCTATGGCATTGTGAGGGCTGTGTACACACTGCCAAGTGTGGTGGGGCAGGGATCACGGCGGTAGGCACGGAGGATGCACAGAGGAAACGTCTAAGTTACTACAGTGGAAGCGTAGAGGCCCCATGCATCCCGCTGTCCAAGAGCCAAGCACAGCCTGAGAGACTGGACGAGCACCGGAAGCAGTAAGGAAGTCGTGGTTCCAGCTCTACCTTTGCCAAGTGATCTTGGATAGAAACTCTAACTTGTCTTGGGAACCCAATTCCTTCCTGTCATCTAGGAACTTCCTATTTCCCTCCCTACACTGAATCCCAGCCCCGAGCTGAGACTGGGATGACCCACACGCTCACAGTCTTCCCTGACGCCATCACTCCTCTCTGAGATTCCCAGCTGCCTAGTCATCTAAGGAAATGCTGGTTTTGTCTTTCTCCCTAATGCATGTTCCTCCTTCTGCTTTTCAGTCTATGCTCTTGCATGCTTTCCCTGACGGCCTGAACTACCCTCTATCATCTAGAATTGGGACACCTTTTCTCAGAACCCATATCACCTCCATGAGCACATCAAGCTCTAGGTTGGGTTATTCCAGTTTGGCCTACTTCTTGAAATAAAGTCATCGTGCTGCAGGGTCAAGATACAGTGTTTTAAAATTCTCCATTCCAACATCTACCAGGAAGCCTAACATACAACATAAGCAAAGTCACAGTCTGAAAAATAAAATTATTTCTTATTATCTGGGTATATTATTGTTTAAAAGTTCTTTTGCGCGTTTAAGACCACATGCTATCAAGGCAAAGGGTTCCTCTTCCCTTATTATTTTTTAAAATTAATTTTTCATTGGAGTATAGTTGATTTACGATGTTGTGTTAGTTTCTGCTGTACAGCAAAGTAAATCAGTTATACATATACATACATCCATTCTTTTTTAGATTCTATCCCCATATAGGTCATTACAGAATATTGAATAGAGTTCTTTGTGCTATGCAGTAGGTTCTTATTAGTTATCTATTTCACATACAGTAGTGTGTACATGTCAATCCCATTCTCCCAATTTACCCCTCTCCCCCTTGGTAACCATAAGTTTGTTTTCTACATCTGTGACTCTATTTCTGTTTTGTAAATAGATTCATTTGTACCATTTTTTTAGATTCCACATATGAGCCATATCATATGATATTTGTCTTTCTCTGTCTGACTTCCTTCACTCAGTATGACAATCTCTAGGTCCATCCATGTTGCTGCAAATGGCATTATTTCATTATTTGTTATGGCTGAGTAATATTCCATTGTATATGTGTACCACATCTTCCTTATCCATTCCTCCATCGATGGACAGTTAGGTTGCTTCCATGTCCTGGTTGTTGTAAATAGTGCTGCAATTAACATTGGGGTGCATGTATCCTTTTGAATTATGGTTTGCCCTGGATATGTGCCCAGGAGTGGGATTGCTGGGTCATATGCTAGCTCTATTTTTAATTTTTTAAGGAACCTCCATACTGTTCTCCACAGTGGCTGTATGTGAAAAATGCTCATGATAATCTGAGTCTCTCCAGTAGATTCCATGGCAAAGATGAAACTCCTCTTGATAAATAAATGTTACATGTGATCACCAAAGAAAAGAACTTTCCAGAGCAGTAACAAACTCACTTCTATAAGCACTAGGGGAAACATCTCCTATTATTCTCCAAAAGCAATCTCCCCTCCTCTCCTCCCTCCCTGTCCTTCCCTTTTGCTTCACTTCTCTTAGCTTCTTTGTATTCGGCATCTGCACTAGGTTCCTTCTGCTGCATCCTTCAATATTGCCAGAGTCTAAGAGCTGGAGGCTATACAGATCTTTGGCAGAACAATTCTCTGAGGAAACCGGGGAAGTTCTAGAATGGAAATGAAAGAGAAAGTGGCCAAGTTTACAAAGAGATCCCCGTGTGGGAACATTGTTTATGAAACCTTAACATTCAATTGACCCAAGCCAATGGGGGCTGTCTTAATGCCATACAAAATGACTGGACCTGTATATCAGGATTCCCTTCATATGGCATGACTAGACAAGTAAGCCACCATGAATCAGATGAACTACAATTTAGATATTACCTGATATGGCCACAGTTATATGGATTAACTTCAGAGATCAAGAACGGTAAGAGAAGGACCACCGTGAGTGCAGAAATGAATTCCCGAGGAGTTGAGAAGATTATAATCTAGGGCACTGAAGATTTTTCTTTATTTGTACTCTTTTCTCTTATCCTCTACCCTACCTATCTCTTGTGAGCTGGCAAAGCCATTACTTAAGAGATAGGGCTTCAGGATTGCATTCTGAAGTTCCCTCTGAAATCTCTGAGAGTTGAGGTAACATGAATTACTGTCAGGTTTGCTTCATAATAGTACTAACAATAAACGTCAAAGTACGGGCAGGATACTGGGTTTCTAAAAGAATTCTTTCAACAGTCATGTTAATATTTTATATTACTAACAGCACAGATACAAAGATTCTATCATTATCCACCCCGTCCTTCTGATGTCCCCAAATCTTGTCACAATAGCCCTCTCTTATTGTAAGAGCTGGCAGGGCCCAACTTCTGCCCTAACTTTATTCCAAATACCAAATTCACCTCAGACCTATGCTAGAAAGTCTACCCAGAACGACAGAAATCATAAGGAGGTCAGTTGCTTGACTATGGGCTCTGTCCAGCACAAGCTTTGAGGTGGGGGGGGGGGGTGGGGTGGGTACCAGAAAATCCCAGGGCTTGCCTTCCCTTCTGCATTGATTTTCAAGAATCAATTGCAGGGTTTAACATTGGCTGTAGAAAATATTGGGGAAGAGATAAAGATGGCCAATGTGGGTGAAAGAAAATGGGTGAAGAACTCAGGAAGTGATAAATCAAAGGAAATATCCTGTACACCTATTGTGACAAAGTAAAATGTATACGTTTACGTACATACATTTTGTTTTTAAAGAGCACCATCCTGTAAATTCTTCTATGACTTCCATCCCCCTAAAAATTAGGTCAGCACCCTGATCAGGCTTCTGGGATCTGGATCTAGCTTAGTGTTCTCACACCTCCTTTTTGCCTGGCCCTCTACGTATGTGTACTATGGCCATATGGACCTTTATCCAGTTCCTCAGAAATACCACACTTTTATTCCCTCTGGGCATTTCCCTCTGAAAGCTTCTCCATTAGTTGACTAACTCCTATTCATGCTTCCAGGTTCCACTTAGAGTTCATTTTCCTGATTTCCCTGATGCTGCCCTTGCTTTTCTATCTACCCTCTACTCCCATAGTGCCTCTCCATCACAGTACTGATAGCAGGTACCAGGCTAATGCCTGTCCCCTCTGGAGTATAAAGCAAAGATGACGTCTGTCCTATGTACCTCTGCATCAGCTCGTTATTTTGCAGCGTTCTTATTAGAGAACAGAAGCGGTCACTCCCTGCATGCCTCAAATGCCTCAAAAAATACCCATTGACTGTGATCAGATAAAATAATCTAGGTTAGAAAAGCAGCAGTCAAGCCACCGTATCTGTTGGGGCAGAGGAAAGTCTGTGTTTGTGGAGTGTCATGTATAGGAACCTTTCTGTGTCCACCTCTCCTAGGATCGGGGCAGGGGCTGGCTATGGCTTGGACTTATGAAAGAAAAGAAAGAAGCTGTACAAAGTGCTGAGAAACCAGTACAGGGGTAATCAGATTATTATTTAATCTTATCTTCAATAGAGAATAAAAAGTATTTTGCTGAAAATACCCTTGTGACTGAATTCTGCCTCTCATTTCTGCATGTTCACTGTGATTTAAAAATAACTAATTAATGAATTAGAGTGAGGCAAGAGAAAAGACAATGCTCCATTACAACTAATTTCCTAAAACAGCTTATTATCTAACACGCTGTTTTTCACATAACAGGTACTCAGTAAATATTGGTTGATTGAGTCAATGCTGAAACATATGCCGTATACAATTAAAGTTATCAATAAAGTTAATACATATTAGATCTATTATTTGTTCTAGATTAATGATACTGTCACCTTATCGGAATGGATGCAGATTGTTCCGATAACGCTACTCTTCTTTAACTGTTTTCTGCTTAAGGTCTGTGTTACGTTCCAAATCAAGACCAACTGTAGCCAAGCATGGTATACAAAAACCTATGCCTTTTGGCTCAGTGTCACTACAAAATCCCAAAATTAACTTGATATGTTAGGAGCTGGTAAGTGAAATCAATATAATTCTGAGTGCTGTTATGGCTCCGCAAAGGAGAAATGTCAAAGCGGTGGCAGTATTACAGTAGGCATTAGCTGTAGACGATCTCAAAGTCCCTGCAGTAAAGCAGTACAGGACATCTAAATGATGCAGCGTCACATAAGGGAACATATGCGCACACGTAAACACACACACACACACACACACACACACACACACACACACATACACTTGACTAGGAAGGGACACAGGTGATTCTGACTGCCTCTCGGAGGGCCTCTCTGCCCCAACTTCATCATCTGCAGATTTAGATCTATACAAATGTTGGTTGGTTGATTTCCAGGGAGTGTCTCTTGTTTGTGGGACCCATTGCTACAGGGTCACAACCCTACTCAGAGACCCATCTGGGGCATTTCACCATGGGACACACTATTCCCTGACATGTCCAATCCCCAGGGATATACCAGTCCTCATCCTGACACTGTATCCACAGAGACTCACTTTGCTTTCTAGGGCCTACCTCAAGCAACTTACTTGATGATCCCAACCAGCTGCAGGCCCCAAGCCCCCAGTGTCAGAGCCGGGTATACCAGGGTGAAATCTCTCTCCCACCGCTACGGCCAGTCTCTTCATTGTATATTCCCTCCATACAGTGGTACTCCCACTGAAGCAGATTTACAGGCCTGGAAAGCTGGCTTGAGAATATCACCATGCTTGCGATCTTTACTGTCACAAGCATTACTGTTTCATGACCTTGGATGTTCCTCCCTGCAGGACCCTGGTCCCACTGGTAACAACTAGCATCACTCATAAAAGACCATGACGGCATGAAATAATGTGCATATATTTGAGCTGGCGGGCACTGCTACCTTCTGCTTCCAGTCTCCAAGGGAGACCGCAACCAAATCAGCTTCTCTGTCCCCCACAACCCAAAACAGATTTCCTGCAGCTTCTTCTTGAGGGAGTGAAAGCTGCTTAGAGCAGCATGCAAATTCACGGCAAGAAGCAATAAAGGTGAGTTTTATACATTCCCATTATTGCTTCTACGTCTTTGCAATAATGTTTATTGACATGTTTGAACGGAGCACAAGCTGCAGTTCAGTTCAACTGCCTGTGAAAATGGGACATTTGTCAAGAAACAAACCTCGCAGTTTTTAGTGGCTCTGACAGTGGGTATTAGAAAAGATACTGATGGGAAAAAAGAGAGAGGAGACGGGCCTGGGGGAGAGCGTTAAGGAGTATACTCAGCACAGATGCCTAGAGTGGAGGAAGAGGGGAGGGCCGAGGAGGTCAAATTGAACACTAAACACATTGAGTGACTACCGGCTGCTTCGGAGCATATGCCCATGTGTAGGGAACATCGACAAAAGGTCCCTTTGTCCCCAGAGCAAGGCCTCTACAGTGATGCTTTCATTCGCGATTTGAGGCCCACTTTGCTTCCCCCACTCTCCCACAGTCTATCTCTGATGATAATCCGGTTCTGAGTGTGTGTGTATCACTCTGTTCTTCAGGGTTCTCATGAACTAAAAAGCAAGCACAGCAACTACTTAGCATATAACCCACGTTTAGTCCCTGAATCAGTTACTCAGTGATTCTCAGGGAACACACTCTCTGTGGGTGATTCTCAGGGAACACACTCTCTGTGGGTGTGAGGCACTAAGTTAGGTTCCAGGGCTGTGCACAGACCTTTCACTCAAGAAATCTGCAGTCTGGTAGCAAAGCATTGTTGCACTCATGAATCAGAGAGAGCAGCTCACACAGACCAAGGCACAAAAGTCAGCTATGGTGTTTTTTTTAATTTTCCCCTCACCAAAGACCAAATGATTAGCTAAATGTTGGGGACAAGATAGGCATTTAATAGATACTAATTCACATCCCATATATGAATGGATTTCAAATGTTCAAGGCAATAAAATAAAAGCTACTAACAGCTCTTTCCTTCTCCTTGTTCAAATCAGCACTCGGGAATCTCAGCCATTCACATCACCATGGCATGGCCGTCTCTACAGCCAAACTGACAGATTCCCAGCACACCTTTCCAGCCTATACTGCCTGGCTCTCGTGAATCAATCAGCCCCCTTCCTCCTAAAGCTCATCAACAGGTGAGATGGCTTTGACGTCCAGATTTACTTCAGGGGAAAGTTTTACTTTCTGGATAGACAATATAAGAAAGAAGAAAGAGAGTAACACTAATTCATGGCAATTAGGTCATGACCATGGAATACATTATGCTTATGATGCCATAGTATAGGATTAAGATTGTTGTGTTTTGGAAAAGTCATCACAACCTATCAAAGTCAGAGAGACTAGCTGTATCCCTGGGAATCACAGTTGTGAGGACCTCAACTACAAGTCGGCATTTGTTTCCGGCAACCCTGAGTTAACAAAATTCCAAAGTTACAATTTCACTTAAATCCTTCTATAATGTAGTTTTCCACCTAAATTTTAATCTTCTCTCTTTCTCCTGCCTCTCTAAGCCCACAGCTTAGCATTTCATTTCAGACTTGCCAAAGCCCTGGATTCTTTGCTATCTTTTCCTTCCCAGAGCTCTTTGTAAGTAAATCAAGCCCATCTCCACGATACCATACATTACATTTGGGAGGTGGGCTCTCAGAGTGTAAGAGGGGTGTTAGTTTAACAGAGTTGCTCACATTACGTGGGTATCAAGGCACTTATAAAGCCTACTGTTTGCTGATGACATCCAAGATCTAGTTTCACCTATTTTTCATGGTCTGCAAGAATGTTACAGTGCTGATAAAGTTCTAAACTTGTTTTGATTACTGCAATAGCACAGAGACTGTTCCCCTTTATTTAGTACCCATCCCCTCCTTATAATGGGCACTATAACCTCTCCCTGTTTTTATACAATTCACATTCAATTTTGAGTTTGGCTTAGCAAATAGAAATGGCTTTATTAATGTATTGATGTCTTAACTAATGCTTACTTTGGAAGGCATACATATTGGGTGAATATGTATGTGTATGTGTGTTGGTGGGAGTGTGCAAGTGTGTGTGTGTGTGTGTGTGAGAGAGAGAGAGAGAGAGAGAGAAATGGAAAGGAGGGAAGGAAAAGAAAGGGAGGGGATGGATGAGAGAATGAGAGTGAGCATGTTGATCAGAAATTACCTGGCTCAGAAAAGAGTAATTTACTGATAAATCATTATCCATTTAGAGGCAACCAGTGTCAGCAAAAGCTGCCTTAAATTACTCTATCTGCCGATGCTTTCAGATTTCTTATGCAAGGTAGTAGAAGGCAACTCGACTCGGCCATGTCACAGAGTCTCCCATAAACAGTAATAAATTGCCATAGATTTCATTTCACATCTCAGCAATTCTGGCCCTAACGTGATGAGCAGAAAAGGGTGGGGATTCAGGGCCAGGTTGATGAGGAACAGTAAAACAGCAAAACAGCAAAACGCCTGCACTGGCCCGGCAGGAATACCTCTCAGTCAGAACACGAAAATTCAGACAACAGAGATTCATAGAGGTGAGATTCAACAGCGATAAGTACACTGGACTAGGAATCAGAAGTTATGGTCCTACCAGGTACCGACAGAGCTTCCTTGGGCAAGTCACCTAACTGAGGAGATAATGGCTACCTAGAAAGTTGTAGAAAAAATGAAAATGAGATTTTATGCATGAATGAGCATTGCGAGGGGTAAAGAATGTTACCTAATTACAAGTCTATGAGTTGACCATGTACCTATCATGTGCCAGCTACTATATACATGTCCAGCTCTCAAAGTGCTGATGATGTAACAGGCATGGGAGAGAACTGTAAACACTCCTTTAGGAAACATTTTAGTCACTGCCAGAGGAGAAACAAGTGCAAAGGGTTCTAGAAACATAGAGAAGAATACAGTTTGTGATGGAAGGGAATATTATTATGTGGTTCTCTGACACATCATTAAGATGTCAATTGCCCTTAGGAATTTGTTAAATCACTTGCACCTCAACACTGAAAAACGTGTTTGCCTTTTGGCTCCCTTAGTGAATATAATGCAGCACCAGCAATTAATAATAAAAATAAACACTGTAGTAATTTTAATGTCTGGGTCCATTATATATTTTAACATGCTGGTAGTCTAGTAACTTGGTGTGAGCATCTAATTATAATTTGACACTGACACGAACTCTCCTTTAGGGAATTGCTTTTAAAATATTGACTAAAACTCAAAGTGCTTGTTCCTTGCTTAAGCAAGTGGATCAAAGGGACATGTGAGGGCATTAACT